>NC_079159.1:57686737-57989768 GCF_947563725.1 Argiope bruennichi | reverse complement strand
ATTTAAATGTTAGTAAATAACTACTATAAATAAATTTCTGTTTTCACCATCTGATTAAACCCATTCAATCCATGAACCTATTTGAACTGTAATAATATTATTTAGCAACAGATTTTGATGGTGTTAAGTTTGGCTAGTGATATAAATTGAATCTTTTAGGTTAATAGAGTTTTGCTCAAAAATTCAAGTGCAGCTCATATTATTGAGTATATTTTGGCCTTTCTTTATACAAAATTTTTTGGTTAAGTTCATATTTAAAAAGTATTACAATTATTGACTTATGTCTTGCGAAGCATAGAAGGGGTAAAAACAAAGAATTGTAGCTGCAGTTAATATTTCCCTGATTGTTTACTCTTTATAATAAATCTTTTCTAAAATATAATGGCAAATTTATGCAAATTAATTCCAACAATCAATAGAATGTCTTGTTGCCCCTGCAAAAAAGTGGAAATAAATAAGAAGAAATAATCCGAAACCTTGTAATATCTCTTATAAATTTTTGACTAATCAGAAAATTTTCTAATACATTACATTCATAAATATAAATGTATTTTTGTTCTGTTCTTTTATTACACCTTAAAAATATCATAGCCCTTCAAGTTTTAAGGCTCCTAATCTTCCCTCTTAGCAGGAATTTTTAGGCTTCTAATGCAAAAATCGACGCACGAAGAGAATAAAGAGATTTAAAATAATTGATTTAATAGTTTAAAATAATCAGTACTTCTCCAGATCAAATCACTAGTCCGATTTTGCCAATATTTGTTTCTCATGGAAGCTTGTCCCTTTTAGATATTTTATCGAAGATCGGCGGTCCCAAACGCCTTCCTTCTACCGTTTTTGAAAAATATCACAGAATAGAACTTGGCCTCAGCATCGAACAAAACCAGATAAATTTCGCTGCTTTGTATACATTGCTAACCAATCACAATGCTTTATGTTTATTGTGCAAATATAATTTAAAACGACACTTTTATTTGGTGTAATAACATGTAGTTTTATAAAATAGATTGATTTTATTTAATTAAGGCAATTAGTGTAATAATTGTCACTAAAGATGGTTAAATTTAGTGATTAAAGTTTTAAAATTTATTCTTTTTTCGTTAATAATCATAATTTTCGTTGAAATCTTTAATTTTTACCATCTGTTAATAGATTTTGCAGTCGATCACTTAATATAATTCATGAATACTTCATTATGGTTGGTATTATTTCCAAACCTGCAGCCTCTTTTCTTTTTCTCGGATGCAATGTCTCGAAATCAGGCACTTGGGAACACAAGGGACACAATACGATTATTATTGAAGACTACAAACCACGTATATTAACATAATATTTAAAAGTTGTAAATTGCACAGTAAATCCATCTATACAATTCATTATGCGACATGCATGATGATAAAAGTAATTCAGAATGTTCTATAAAGCAAACTATTAGACCTAGAGCCATCAAATTTGGCATGTAGTTATTTCTTGAGTAATAGGTCTGCATAAAGAAAGGATTTTTTTCAAAAATTTTATTAGATTTTTAAATAAAAATTTAAGTTTATCCTTTAATAATTTTGGAGCATATTATTGTGCATAAAAATATTTGTACAATTTAAGAAATTAAAAAAATAATAATAATAAGCTTTTTATAACAATTATATATCTCCGAGCAATTTTTCCTCTTATTTAAAATAATATTAAGCATTTTAAAATATATTTTACAGCAATTTTTTCCATTGTTTTAGTTATTATGTTTACATTGCAGCGAGTTGCTCTCTCAATTGCAGCACCATTCAATACACTCTTTTGCATACACATTAATACAAATATTGCACGTTGTTTTAATTAAGAGAAAATTTTGAGAATAAAATAAAAGATTGACGAACCAAACTTACAATTTTATCATGGTATGATGCTTAGTTTTAAGGATCAAATTTCTTTCAAATTTTCTTTAGAAACTTGATGCGACAGTTTCAATAGCTACGACTGGAGAAAGTAGTCTAAAGCAATCAATATCGTATTTTGGAAAACAAACAAAAAACAATTTTTCAAAAATGTTTTGGCGAATTTCAATTTTTTTCATATTTTATCAGTCTACTTTTAAAGTGAACGAAAAATTTTCAAGTGAACGATATAAAAATACTACGTGCGCTGTTCATGGTAAGTTCAAGCCCTATCGAGGACAGGAGCTGAAAACAGCGCCAAGGTTGCGGGAAATGTGTTCCCCCCGTATGCAGATGAATAGAAATCTGATATGGCGCGCATATGAGTTCGCCTAGTGGTCCAAAAATACTCACCAAATCTCTTTCGTTACCGCATATGCATCCTTTGGGATCGGTGCACAGCGAATTCGTTATCTGGATCGAAGGATTGTTGTGGAAGAGGAGCTTCCCGGTTGGGGTCTCGAGTAAAGCGTCCAGATCTGGCTGACTGTAAATCTGCAATGTAAACAGCAATTGATGAAAAGAGTGAAAAAACTAGTAAAAAAGATGAAATCATTGAAAATGAAATTGTTGAAATAAAAAAAAGTGTACGATATGCTGCATAATCTCTAAATCATTGTTGACGAAAAATATAAGTTGATTATAATTTTGTTTGATGCTTTTATGTTTTACTATCCCATGATTGCTTGATATTAACCAGTGGCAGTGGTCTCCCCAAAACTTTCTCGCATACCTTTAATAAACCATTGCCATACAATAGTTACAAAATATTAACTTTTAATGGGAATTCAGCATTTTTAATGAATCTATCGTATAATCCTCAGCGAGTTATTTAGCGATTAATCCCTTGCATGCGGTTAATAGTATTCCAAAAATCGAATTTATTTTTTAGGCGCGTTTTTCCCAACCGATTGCAACAAAAATTTGACATACAACTACAATTGCAGTCACAAAATCCCATACCAAATTTGATACATTTAAATCTTTGTGCCATTGAGTTATCGCGTTTACATGGTTTTGAAAGTACAGACCGACAGATGGTTAATCACTTATTGGATGTGGCTCAAAAGTTGAGAGGTTTCCAGGCTATATATGTTCATTTTGTATATCGAATTTTATGTATCTAGCTTTCTTCATTTTATAATTATCGTGCTAAATTATATTCGAACAGGCAGACAGATTGACATCCTCTGAACGGAATTTGCTCAAAATCTGATAGATATCTCCAAATTTAGTATAAAGGCCGTATACCAAATTTCAGTCGTCTAGCTCAAAACGTTTTTGAGTTATATTTGTTACAGACAGGTAGACGGACATATTCCAAAAATGTGTTTTTCGAACTCAGGGTGCTCTAAAACGTCAAAATCTCGAGTTTGAATTTTTGACGATTACTATACTTTCTCTATACTACATATAAGAAAAAGTAAAAATAGACAGTTATAAATGTGAATTATGTAATTGTTGTTGGTATCCAGTTCTTGGGAAAAAATACATAATGTTTTTTTTTAAATTTTATTCATAGTATTTTTAAAGTTATTTTCAAAAATCAAAGAGAATTCACGAATATTTAAGACATTTTTTTTTTAAATTAAGGTTTTGGCTTCTGAGTTTTTATCGGGATATCGAAGTCTAGCAATGCTTTCATGATAATTCCTCTTCCCTTCATTTTCAATCATTATTTTTTCTTCCTTTCTACTAAATTATTTTCTACGGCTTTATTTTACAATAATGTTTCAATATTTTAGATGAAATGAACTACTTTTAGACTACTTTTTTGTGTGAACTGTCAACGGACATGTTTAAATCGGAATGAAACCCTTTCGTTGACTACCAGTTATTAATTCTGTCAAATTCACTTTTCTTGAATGTTAGAATTTTGTTTTTCAGAATTTAATATATCACTGCTTTTCAAAAAAACAACTCCACTTGTTTCTTAGTCGACGAGCAACCCCTAATTCATTTTCGAGTTGAAACTATTTGGGAATAGCTATTTACAATATACGCAGAAGTCAACCTACACGACCGTTAATTTGCAAAGACGCTATGCTGACTGGTGGCTCAATCCCTTGCACGCTGAATGAGCTTTGGGCAGGAAATTGCACCCTGTCCCATCTGCAGGGTATTTGGTATGCATGGGGCACGGCCTTGTTCCGCCTGGGATGGGACTCGGGAAACATGCGGTCTGAGGTTAGGTTCCAATTGTCGGGGTTGTACCAGAACTCCACGCTTGGTTGGAACAGAAGATCTAAAAAAAAAAAAAAAAAAAAAAAAAAAAAAAATCGCATTAATTTTTTTTAAAAATAAAAATACTATTACTGCAATAGGATTGTATTATGTCTAAATTCAAAAGAATATAATCTCCAACCCGAAATATTGAAGTATGATAATATTTTCAACCAATTTTTTTTTTTAATTTTATGAGATATGCATCACTAATAACGCATACATAAACAAAGCCATTTAAATGACTCACACACAACTTAGGGGTGAAAATGTGCACTTCGTAACGATTTTATTTTGAAATTTCGATTCATTAAAAATTATGCTGAATGTTGGTATTTTTTCATGAAAATATTATGCCCAAAAATAAGTTTTGCATCATTTCAAAATTTAAAACATTGCCTTTTCAATGATATGGATTTAATAGCCTTGGAAATATTATCTCAATTTTGATCCTTTATGTGAAAAAGAAATTTTTTTTATCTCATTTCCAACAATATATTATATTTTTGTCCTAAAATTCAAACCGTTTTCAACGTTTCATCAAATATTTCATAAACCACTACATTCTCCGCATGTGACTGTTTCGTGCGGTTTGACTGCGTCCTTCATTCTAGACCCTTTCTTTTTTGAAGAGCGTTGCCCTGTATCCGGTTGGAAAACTTGTTCCGTCACTGCAGAACGCTATCTTAGGCTTTTGCGTGACCACGTTATGCCTGCTTTGCAGGATGGTACCCCGCCCCACGTTGCTAGTTCCGTTAAGACTTTCCTCCTAGACGCATTCACTGAGAAAAGTGATAAGCCGAGGATGTAAGAATGAGTGGCCCTCACGATCGCCAGATCTTGCTCCAGTGGACTTTTGGTTGAGGAGATACCTAAAGTGTCGTGTCTGCCGGAGCTCTCTTGTCTCTTCTCCGATTTCGTTGTGTTGTGGCACAACATAGCTAGTTTTATGCTTCATAACATAACGAAAAAAAAATTATATGGATTTTTAAAATCTTCTTCTCTACGATTAGATCCAACATTTGACACAGATTTGCAGTTTTGATCAGAAAACGGCATACTAAAAAAATATAACCCTTTGACAGATTTATCCCCAAGTTAATTACATATCTGCAATTTTGATAATAAATCTGTGTACCAAATTTCATACATATAGCTCTTTTTGCGCTTATAAACTATCGTGTTTACATGAATATGGGCAAAGAGATAGATAGACTGTCTTCCCATGAATTTCGTCCAAATTTCGATAGAATACAACAAATTTGATGTAAAGACTACATATGAAATCAAGAGATGAACTTCAACTGAATGTGTTTTTGAATTATTATGTTTATCAACATATGGAAAGGACGGACAGACTGATGAAGGTCTGAAATGTAGATATTCTTCAAGATCTTGAGATGAAATTTTTCGACGATTACAATATTTCTCTTTGTGCAAAGAAAATGCATTGTCATATACTAGAAAGAAACCAGCTGGAGTGGTCTGCCCAAAACTTTCTCGCATACTCTCTAATAAAGGTGTTATACCAGAGAACGCCTTGCATGGCATTGGCTACAATAATACGAAATGTCAATCTTTGGCGTGAATTTAGCATTTTTACTGAATCTACCGTGTCACCCTTGGCGAATTATTTGGCGATTAAGTCCTGGCATGCAGTTGATCCCTGATGCAGTTGACCAACTCCCATACCAAATTTGATATATTCACTTCTTAGCATTTTGGAGTTATCGCGTTTACATGTTTTTGAAAGTACAAACCGAAAGATGGTCACCCCTTCATTGGATTTGGCTCAAAATTTCATAGATGTCTACACTACAGAGGTTAAATCTGGGTACCTAATTTCATTTACCTACCTCTTTTCATTTTGTAATTATTGTATTAAATTATATTCGAATAGCCAGCCAGACAGATTTCCTCTGAATGTATTTAATTTACAAATTTGGTGTAAAGACCATACACCAAATTTCACCCGTCTAGCTCAAAGCGGTTTTCAGTTATCTTTATCACAGACAGCCAAACAAACATTTTTTTCAGACGAAAAATCTGTTTTTCTAACTCAAGGAAATCTGAAAAGTGAAGATTTGTTACAGTCTCGAGGTCGAATTTTTGACGATTACTAACTATACTTTCTCTATACTACATATACGAGAAAGTAAAAAGGGATATTATCAAACATAATGCATTAAGCAGGAAGAACCCACGCATAGGACTTATGAAACTGGGTTCATTATAAAGCGTAATTATTTATTGCTTCGATCCGATCTCTGGGTGCATGCTTCATTTCTAGGGTGAATTCGATGCCCTCATAAATCTAGGACCCTTTGTAATCCAATACTGAATCAGTGATTACATAACAACGTTTCGCTTCACGAAGTTAAATCAAAATTAATGCCTGGTCTTTTATCTGATATGTTCATGCATGGTTTATTATAACGAACTTTTGTTTCCGCCTACGCTAAAGGTAGCTTTTATGTGGGTGGTTCATTTTAATGCTTAAATATAATATTTTTGGCTTAAAAAGGTTGCTTCACTTACGGAATAATTTATAAAATTAACTGAATTTTTAACAATATATTATATAGGGAAATAAAAAATTGAAGTTCTATTTTCAAGTTTCAGATCTCCCCATATCCGAAAAATATATTTTAGGATTTATATCTGTTTGTGAATACGATAAGTTAAAAATGCTTTAAATTATGTGAATGAAATTTAGTAAATGGTCTCGTAAAATTTGAAGAATTCTTTCAAATTTTGTTCCAAATCTATTTAGGGTAAGTCTGTTTGTCCAAGTATAAGCGTATGCTAGCTATAAAACATAGATTAGATAGATAAAATGTGATACATAGATCCAGTATTTAAAATGTAGATCCATATCGATTTTGGTTCCAAATCTGTCAAGAATCTGGTAGTCTGTCTGGTTGTTTGTTTTTTGTATGAAGTAAACGCGATAATTCAAAAACATAACAACTTAGGTAAATGAAATAAAGGTAAAATCCTAGATGGGCCCACCTCTTGGAGACTTATTTCAAATCTCGCCAAGTTGACTACTAATTGAATATTTGTTATTATTATTATTTTTCAATTAAAAAACGATACTTGACGGCCAGAAATAATAATAAATATAATAAAAAATAAACATAATAAATAATAAAAAATATAAAAATAAATAAATAAATAAAATAAAATAAATATAATAAAAAAATAATATAAATAAAATAAAAATAAGTAAAAAATATCCGTCTAGGTTGCCACATTGGCGACGTTATCGCCACTGGTTTGGCGAGAATTCAAAAAGACGCCAAGAGGTGGGCTGTGCTAGGATCCACCCGAAATAAATACCACCATTTTATATTTAAAGTGTAAGCTTGACACATTTCCACGGAAACGCAGATTTCAGATTTTTGGAAATTAATCTTTACTATTCTTGAGATAGATTAATATCCTTTTTATCTAATAATTCTACAATATTTTTAATGTCTCAAGCATTTTTCCACTTTTATTTTATTATGTGTTTAATTACACTTACTTTACTTATGGGTGTTTATGTTTGGCATATTTCATTATTTTATGAAGTTTAGCTTTTCTCTCTATTGCAAGCCTTTATCATACTTTAAGGTATAGATCTTTATGAAATTGAAACCAAACTTGTCAAAGGGTTGACTGTCTGTCAGTCTGTACTAAAATAGGGTCAAATAAACAATGTCTCATTTATACGGAACGCAAAATAAGTTATAAAATTTTATTACGAAAATAGTGTATAAAAAACGTAGACAACAATAGAGTTGATATTTTCTTCATGACACTTAGTATTTTTATACGGTAATATCTTTCCCGTTTCTCCTTTTTGGCAATGACTATTTTCAAAACTGTCTCAAAGGGAATTTCAGTAATTGCTGATTTTTAAGAAGCTGATTTCTTTCCGTCATTGAAAGTAATGGAATGAAGTAACACTGATAAATACTTACAAAATTGGGTCAATGAAATTTTCTTTTAAATCTGTAACGCAATATATCTCGACTATGTTCACTTGAATATTATTGATTCGTGCCAACTTATTCGATATACAGAGAGAGAAAAAATGGAAGAAAACAAAGGAACAGATTTTGTTTCAAATTCATCCTAAAGATAACAATGTTGGGGAATTTTGTAGTTTATTATTAATAACTAATGTATAAATAGGAATTTTACAAGACTTAAGATACAATATATACCGGCGATTCAGGTATTTTGCGGCTCTATGCAGTGCACATTATGAAGCCCCTTTATAATAAGATAATCAATTTAGTTACCCATTTTAACACATTATTAACAAGCTAATGATTTATTTTAGATTAATCATTTTCATTTTATTAACTCTGTGGAAATATATTTGATTTTTTATCAGTTATGTTGCCAAACTTTCAACATTTACGTTTTAATTCAATATTACTAAAATAGACTTTCGTGGGTTTTTTTTTTTTTTTTAATAACTAAGAGAAAATGAATGAAACATATAGGAACCTGACCATTTATATGAGATTATATTATCCTAATATTTAATAATTCATAGAATTTGTATATTTTACAAATTTATTAACTTAACAACTAGGAAAATAAAGTATTTTTAATTGACTCGCTTGCGTCTTTCCCCCTCAGTCTAGTGGCTTAGGCAGCTGCCTAATCTACCGAGTAGAAAATCCATCACTAAAAATAAATGCGATTTTTGTTAAATTAAACAGAGAGAATAAGAGAAAATGCAAAAATAAATAAATAAATAAATAATGGAAGATCTGCAGTGAAAAGTAGAATTTATACTGAAATATATGCTGAGAAATATATACTGGAAAAAATATATACTGAGCTAACATAATTTATATTCAAGGAAACTATGGAAAAAGAAAATTTTCTAAAATTATGAAGACAAAATCCCAATCTCACTAACAAAACACAATGAAGAAAATTTTATAATGCTGCATTAATTTAGCAATGATTGTATCCAAGAAAAAGAATATCCTAACAACAATTGAATCTTGAATGACTGACCTTGACCAACGCATGACGCTGTTTCCGTCTTTCCAGTTACGTTGAAAATAGCATTCGTTGGAAAAACGAGTTCTCCATTCAGTGGCAGAACCTGAAAGGAAACCAGAGAATTTTTATGAAAATAAAAAGCAAGCAGGGATATTTTTCGACAGTTATCTTTTCGTTTTTGGAAGCGGAAGATTGGTAGCTACCAATTAACCTTGCAAACGATAATGTTCGATTAGATAAGTTTTTACCAAAAATAACGAATATAAGAAATTCCGAAAATTTCCATATACATTTTTATTTAATTTTTCTATTATATAAAAGTATATTTTACAATGTATCTATTTTACCACAAACTTTTCCATTTTATTTAAAAGTAATCTCTTTTTGGCGACCAGTTGGTTCTCTGGGGATATTGGTTCTATTTAATTTAATTTCAATCTCTTGAATGTAACTTCATGCCCACAATTCCGCCAAACTGCCAACCATTAAAGCCATGTTATTTTAATAACCTTATATATGCTTTGTTCACTAGCCTTATACGAGCCTTTTATTAGAACTTATTATAGCGCTATAAAAAACGTAAATATCTGGTCCGTCTATTTTCTAATGTCTTTGTATTATAACTTCACTTTTTTATTCGTCTGTCATATATATTAAACAGAATCCTTCTTCTATTGCTTTTAAATGAATGATTAAACAATGAAAATGTTTTGAATTTGTAAAACGAACAATGTAATCAATTCTTGAAAATAAAGAAGAGATATTTTTATTTTGCCAAAATTCAGGGAAATTCTACATGATTATTAAATTGGTATCATTAAAAAGACAATTTTTAAAATTTTAAAATAATGTAATATTTATTTTAGTACAATAACATTTTCGGGAATTATTCGGAAAACACTACAAAAATACAGCTAAATTTTTAATTTAGTAAAATTTTTAAAAAATAGCTCCGATATGTACATTTTTTCCCTCCAAGGTATAAATTGTCAAATTTGATACCGTAGGTCAAAGAGTCTAGCCTATAAAGCATCAGCACACATGCATGCATTCATCTTGAATAATATTAGAGATATAAATTTCTTGATTTCGTAATCGTTTATCTGCATTCTCTATTGAATGCATTGATAACTGTTCATAGATCACCACACATTGGTGCGCCTGTGACCTATACTCATTTTTAATGTTAATTTTAGTTTAATTTTTAAACACTTTTATTTAAGTTGACTTATTTCATTTTCGCAACGATGTAATTTTGAAATAGATTTTACACTCAATTTCTAATGTGCTTGAGGTCTAAGATTTGGTAAATTTGTGTATTCTTGAGGATAAAACATTATTTTAATATTTTCTGATCTTAACTATCAATTAATAGTCAATCAAATTAAAAATGAATTCTGTACCAAGGGTGCCACTTAGAAATGCGTTTGAGAAGCAGTAGTGAAGATTTTTTTAAAAAAGAAACTAGTTGAACGAAAAAAAATTCTCCAGCTTAGTACTCTAACAAAGTGTTTAAAGAACGTTTTAAATTTACTATTTTTAGAGTATTAAATCTGTTGATTAAGTGAATGTAGCACTTGCATTCTGAATAATTATTCTTAAATTACTTTTAACAGCAAAAAACACATTGTTTTTGTACTGTACAATACATTTTAAATCAATTATTTTCTATCATTTAATATTTGATTTCTAATTCATTATTATAAATATTACCATGACTAAAGATGAGATTTTCCTAGATTACTGACTCTCTATGGTAATAACCTCCAAAACCTAAGAAAAAGTTGGGTGCGTTAATTTTTTAGTATGCTGTTTAAACTTTTTGAGATTATTTTAATTTGAGTAAATTTATTTTTCTATAATTAAACTTTAGGAATATAACAAAAAAAATATTAAAGAAGTTTGATATTAAATTCTTTTTTTAATTTACTATCGTGTGAGACCATGAATCTGTTATAAACGAATCGATTAATTGATAAATGAATTTAGAAAATATTAAAATAATGCACCTGCTATCGAGAAAAAAAGTTTTACATGTAACAATTCCAACACATTAGGAAGAGATTGGAAAATGGATAAAATATTCCATTTTTAAAAATATTAAGCAAGTCTTTTAAATAAAATTACATATATAGTTCAAACTAGGGTAAAAAATGATGTTTTATTCATATTTTTCTATTTATTAATAAATATTCAAAATAATTTGCCTGTTACTTCCAGCGCACAGAAAAATATATATGATTCCCCCCCCCTTTTTTTTTTAACGAAAAAGGCGTACAAATGGAGGAAAGTGTAAATTGTGAAAGACTGCTTAAGTTGATAAAAAGAATTTGAAAATCTAAACAGACCACGAAAAGTAATTTAAATAACAAGTGTTACGCTATTGACAGGAACGTGAAAGTGGTATAATATCCTAATTTAAATATAAAGTAGTTCATTTCTGATTGCTATAATTTATCAAAGGCTGCAATGAAATGTCTCCGGAGTATATATGAGTATATATCCTGCAGAAAGATTAGCGTTTATCTAACCCAGAGTCTTCCTGTTGCATAGTAAATAATAGCATGCATGGATGCCCTTAATAATAACTGGACCGTTCGTTCACTGACTTTCAACAGGTAGAGGAAATTATGTATTTGTGATTTACATGAAATATAGCAATATTTTATCATGTCGCATCATATAAAATGTTATAGGATGCAATTTCTTTCGAAATTTTGTTCAAGACATTACATGCTTCTTTTGAAATTTTGTTCAAGACATTACATGCTTCTTTTGAAATTTTGTTCAAGACATTACATGCTTCTTTTGAAATTTTGTTCAAGACATTAAATGAATGCTCAGAAAATGCATCAAATAACCTTCATTTCATTAAACTATTATATCTATAATTTTCGAAAAATTTGTTATTATTTTCGCGTAACACTAGCTTGCTTTTCTATTCTATAAATTAATGTTAATACTAATAATAATGTTAATAATTTTGAATCATATTCTGTTATTTCAGTTTGAATGTGAAAATTAAAATCACTACACAAGAGGAAAATGCAGACAATTGGTTCAAATCCTAATCCACTGATATGCGTCAAATGCGCCACGTTTGCACGTTTAATTTTGATATCCGTTCAATGTGACGTCACAGCTCAGCGTAATAAAGCTTGAAGTGAGTATTTTTTAGTATATTTGATTGCGTGATTCGACTCCAATACAGCGCAAACTACAAAGCTTCCCACTCTAATTTTGAGCAAGGTTACTTGATGTGTTTCGCGATATGCCTTACTTAAAATATGAATGCAAAAAGTTTAATCGATTTTTAAGTCGAAAAAATATAAGCTTTTAAATAGAATTATCATTTTTGGTTTTTCCTGATCTTTTTATTTTATCTCCTCCTAATTTTTTTACTGAATTTTGAAGAGTATCAGCTCCTGAGATTCGAATGAATTATAGAGATAACACAATTGCAGTTTTATTTTTTATGAAGAATGCAATTATTTTCAACTCACCTAATATTTTTTCTTATTTTAATTTTATATAATTTAAATAAAAATCTTCAAAAACAACATTAAAAAATGTCTTTAAAATTAAAAAAAATACAAAAATTTAATATAAGAATTTTGCAATAATGACAAAAAAAATTGGAAGGATAGTTTTAATTTTATGTTAACTATCGGCTTATTTTCAAATTCCTTTAATGTATTTTCAAAGCAAAAAAATATTTATGAATTACTCTAATTTTTTTCCTCCGGAAAGAAGAAATATATACTTATTTATTTAAATCCTCTCAGAATGAAATTCGACAAATTGGATGTATAAAAAACCTTCGAAGATACAAACAATTATTTTAATAAAATTCATTTTGCATAATAACTTTCATCATAATAAGTATTTCTAAGAAGGTGCTTGTTTCCAAAATTTTATGAATTTGGTATGAAAATCTTAAGGATGCTATTTTCATATAATAAAGGAACAATTTAATTCACTGTGAAGGGTATTCTTTCAAAGTTTTAGAAATAAACATAAATTTTGACTATGTGATTTCTAATATTAATTAGAGCAAATGAATAGCAGTTAAAATCCGCACAACGTAGTATAGAGGAAATATAGTAGTCATCAAAAAAATTCGAACTCGAGATTTTGACGAGTTCGTTCCTACACGTTTTAGACCTTTCTCAGTTCGAAAAACACAATTTTGGAGAATGTCCGTCTGTCTGAGACAAAAATAACTCAAAAACGCTTTGAGACGCTTGAGCTAGACGGTTGAAATTTGGTATACGGTCCTTACACCAAATTTGTAGATTTCTATCAGATTTTCAGTAAAATATGTTCAGAGGAAGCCCGTCTATCCGGCTGTTCGAATATAAACTAACACGATAATTACAAAACGGAGAGAGCCAGATAGATAAAACTAGGTATACAAATTTAATATCTATTGTGTAGACTCCTGTCAAATTCTGAGATCGATTCGACCACGAATTGACTGTCGGTAGGTCTGTACTTTCAGAAATAAATAAACGCGATAGTTCAAAAACGCAATGTTTTAAATATATCAAATTAAGTATGGGATTTTGTGACTACAAGTGCAGTTTTGCATCGAATTTTTGTTTCAATTTGCTGCAAAAAAACATGGCTGAAACTCAAAATTCGCTTTTTGGATACTAAAAACGCATGCCAGGGATTAATTACCAATTATGATGACGTGACCAAAGATGACACGATAGATTCAGTAAAAATGCTAAATTCACTCCAAAAATTAATATTTCATAACTTGCACTCCAAAACCATGTAAGGCGAGCATGCGAGTATATATGTATACCCCAACTCTACTACAAAAATTTTCTTCTGTAGGCGAAGCTCTTTTTCTGCTTGATTTTTTTTAAAATTCAGAAAGAAACTTAATTAGTAGTTCGGTTCGATGAATTTCATTTAAGCATTGAAACATCTTCACTGAAGATATTATATTCTTCTCTAAAATAAAGGTGTTATTTCATAATAATTGCATTATTAAAATCATAATGGTTTTTAGGAAGTTTAAGAGCTTTCACGTTATTACGTTCCGAACATAAACCAATCGTCGAAAAAATTCAGGTTTATTCTATTCATTTTTCTCTTAAAACTTTGCATTCTCTGTATTTCATCTGCATTCAATATTCAGACAAGGTGTTTAAAAACATCTTTAAACAAGAAAAGTTCCAAAATTTTTGAAGAATTATATATAAAGTTTTAAATTTGTTTGCATCATCTTTTAAATTTCTTTTATGTATTCAATACTAGAATAATATATCTAGCTCTGACTTTGATCGACATTCTCTTACGTAAAATGTTAGAATTCCTGTTACGAAATTATGATAACTATGTTCAGAGACACTGAAATCAAGCCACCGAAGTAGTTGCATAAAGTCATTTTTTATACTACTCTAGAATCATTTAAAAGCTAAACATCTTGAAAATTGTGCAATATGACGACGCTTCTTCAGATTGCTGTGCTATAAAAGGGGTTAGAAGTAGATTGATCTTAAGAGTTTATGGACAGGAGAATAATTTGTTTTTCATATCATAAAATCCCCTAAATTTTGATTGGACTATCCTACATTTTTGGAAAGTTCCAACAAAAGAATAGGAAAGTCGACATTTATTTTTTTCTATCCAGAAACTAGCATCAGACTGGAAAAAAAATACTGCAACTTATATAGTGACTCGTGTTTACTGAACTCTCTTCAATAGAGGCATGTTAAATTATTATTATTATAGTAAATCCTATCTAATTAGAATATTTTTTATTCCTTAATCTTATTTAATTCGAATAATTCATCGATGATTCGAATTTCTTCCTAGTCTCTAATTTTTTTGTGTGTGTATGTGTGTGTGTGCGTGTGTGTACGTTAGCACTTTGTATACTCAGTGATTGTGAATTAATATACTTTTAAGACCATTAGTAGCTCAAGATTACTGCCCGATGTTTTCAATTAAAACAGCAATTAAATATTACAATTAAACAGCAATTACAACAATTAAACAGCAATTAAATATGGCTTTTTGTAATTTGTATGCATTTAAGTTTTAAGTAAAATTATTAAAATTATTGAAATTTTTAACAATAAATATTATTACTTTAGTTGTTCAAATTCTATATTATTTATTTATTTGTTATGTGTTTTTTTATTAAAACTGTTAAATAGTAAAAACAAAGCTTTGTTTGCAATTTTTAATTTAAAAATTATCGTTATCTGTTGCTTATCTACTTTTAAACAAAAAAAAATTAAATTTTGAATAAACTGAGTTCTTATTGTGGGATTCCAATGAGTCAACAACTTCCATTGCTTTTTTGTATCATTCCTTTGCTTATAAAAATATGATTTTTTAAATATATCTAAAAAAGTTCTGCAAGCTATATTAATATAAATTATCAATAAATGTTTATAATAAATTTAAAAAAAAGTATTTTTTAAATTTTGTTGAAAAATAAGAGTATTGTTTCTATTTGAATATTACACGCCACAAAACTCATTGAATATACAATACTCATATTGTTGAATATACTATACTCATATATATCAGACATTTAAAAAATATTTGTGTTTTTTTTTAGTCGGCAAAAATTATTATAAAATCATACCCCCCCCCACACACACACACAACACTCACCACAATTCTGACCTTACAGTACACATTAAATTTAAACTTGATGATCAAACATTCTCCTGCTAAGTTTACGAGGGATTTTGAGAGTAGATATTGATTCAATACCATCTTCGTCAAATGACCATTGTTTAAATTTATGAAGTTCGTCCTAATTTTAGATGTCGTGTTTCTTTAACCAGTTAACTGTTTTTGACGAGTATACTCGTCATGGAAAAAGTCCAACATTTTGTGTTATGACGAGTTTATTCGTCAGGAGTAATAAGTAGTGACAATTTTCAGTTTGAATTACAATTTTAGTAAAAACTCAAACATATTCTTACATTTTAAGATGTTTAAAATATATAGAAGCCAAATCGAAATCAAAGTAACAAATGAAAGATTATTTAGCGTTGTTGTTATTATGCATGCTTTGCTCAATACGATTCTCTAACAGCAAATTAAAATAATAAATTAATTTTTTTATATTTCTTTTCGTTCATATGCAAAAAATGTATGTTAGTTTAAGTACATAAATAAATGTGATTATTGAAATAAAAAATAAAAGTCATCTACAACATAATTTCATAATACACATACTTTGCGTTTGACGAGTATACCCGTAATGTTTAAATTTTTGCAACATAATTTAGATACGCTTTTCCGAAGAGGTCGAACCAGTTAATTGGTTAAAATCTATCGTTAATGTAATTAAACTAGGACTAAAATCAACTAATTTAATCGGTTATGGGTATACAGAAAATATCTTTCACTGATTCTCTATTCATATTTAGTTGGAGCGAGGCTGTTTATAAAATGAGTATCAATATTTCTTTTTCTGATAACTTACCACTTCAGATACTGAGAATGATTCTGGCATATATACGAGCACTGGCGAGGAAGCTGGAAAAATAACCCTGTCGTTCGGGCATGGTAATTTTCCTCCTCTCCAATTGCGGGGATTGTTGAAATTAGTGTTGGCTGCCCAGATCTTCACATCTTGCGCCACAGTGAATCGCACTGAAATGAAATTTAAATGTTTTATAAAATACCTAGCCGTCTTTGGCGACCAGCCGGTTCGCCAATCTTAATGTTCGTTAAAATTTTAATAATTAAATATTTTACGCAGTTCCTACTTTAATAGCTTCTTCATCAAAATATTTTAAAACTTCAAATTTTGATAGCGCTATAATTCACTCATAATATTATAAAGGCCTTCCGTCATAACGTAATACGCATCTCTCTAATTTTCTGTTAGCCCCCGTGGAATTTATGCTTTAAATTAAAGTGGAAATGATTAACATGCGTGAATTTTCAACGCCAGTTATGGTAACGCAAATGCGTGAATTTTTCTACGCCAATTGGGGTAACGCTATGCAGATTAGAAATTTTTAATTTCCTTTATTCTGTTTTATTTTAATTCAAAATTACTTCAGAATGAATCTGAAATATCGATTAATTAATAATGTTTAATTTTAAATGCATCAAACATTAAGAAAATAAACAGAATCGTTCGAAATAATCGACTGAAAAATGTTAACCCTAGCCTCATTAGTGTGGGAAAAAAAACTGAAATCCTGACTCATTTGGGGGTGGGGAAAATGAAAAGATTTTTTGGCGGGAAAGTTAGTTTTTAATTAATAATTAAAATTCTAATTAAAAATTCAAAAAAGGGACCCCAGGTGCACATTCCCGAACTCCAAGGTACACATGTACCAAATTTGGTAGCTGTAGGTCCAACTTTCTGGCCTGTTGAGCGCCAACACACACACACACACACACACACACACACATAGAGCTTTATATAAGTATAGATATAAATATTTGTATGGGCATTTGTTCCATTTTTGAAATAATATATACACAAGAAATGTTAACTTCATTTTAAAATATTCTTTCTCTAAGTTTACAACATAAAAACAAAAACTATCTAGAAATTTTAGATTTTTTTTTCTTTTACAGGAATTACTAATATATACATGTCAGGCGATCTGTATTATTTATATTGAAAAAATATTCTGGAAAATTACTTTTAACGAATGTTTTATATGTTAAAAGAAACTCCCTACGGTATTCTAATAGCTTTGAAAACTAAATATTTTCTGAAATGTATCTACGATGCTTACAAATAAATTGAATAATATAATAACGTAGCATTTCATTTTTTTAATAATTTTTTAAAATTTTACAGGAAAACTGTTAAATGAAGTTTCAAATAAAATAAAAAGTAATATTTTTGTGTAGACTATCTGATTCTTTATATCTGGCACTTCCGTTAATTGTTTTTCCTCCTTTCTTTGCTCAATATTTTACTCAATGAATTTCCTCTCAGTAAACTACGTTACATTCCAGATGTAATACTTTATTTTTAAAAAGAACTCTTTACCACTTTTTAAAAAAAAATTTTAATTTAGTGCCTATCGTAAAACACATAAAATATTAAAATGTACAAACATAAATTCAAAATTATATGCAATGAATTTAAAAAAAAAAAAAAAACTGATATAAAAATTGAAAATGATTACGAATGTCATCTTAAGTATTTTTGGAATGCTTATTATTACAGAAGAATTAAGTGGGCCCTCCTATTGTTTATCGGTTTTTACGTCCCTCCACATCCCCCTAGTTTGATAATACCCGCTTCTTGATTATTGGACTAGGTGGTTTATTTTTCATCTTAAAAATTTGAAACAAACAAATTATAAGTTGGGTAAATTCTGAAAAGATGAAACCATGTGTAAATTTAATTTTTAAAAAACTGAATATAAAATCAAAAAATGTGATACATTTCGGATCATCTTTTTATGTGTTTAGAATATAGTAAAAACTCTGTTTTTGTGTTTTTTGTTTTCTTTTAAATCAATGGTCATCGATGAGTCTTAAAAATAATGTGATTAATATAATTTCTTAAAGGAAAATATCTTCAATTCTGGGTTTTTCTCATTTAAAACACAAATGCAAAAAATATAGGGTTCCACAAATTCTCTTTACGGCTTCAAAAATCATATAATATGCATTTAAGAAAAGTGCATAATGTTAAAAAGTTCTTGCGTATCGAATAAAGATAAAGTACATTAATGATTTAAAGCAAAAGATAGTTTCAGTATCAGTTTAGAATTTTTTTTTCGATATTTTATTTCATGTATCTTTCATGTTAACACTTTGTCAGGACCGTGGTAAATGTAATCGGCACCGTCATGCAAATATCTAATGTGCGCCTTTATATAGAAGCGATGAGTATTATTGACATAAAATTAATGTAAACATTAAAAAAATCATATTTAAATTTTTAAATATGTAGAGATTTTGTATTTTGTTGAAACATGCACTCAAGCACGTTTATTGAAGAAATAAACATATATTTATATTATGAAATAATAACATTACATGCAAAACCAAATAAGAAACTGATCATATCTAATATCAAATTTATTATTTAATACTATCATCTTACAATTAGAAACGAATTAATTTATATATGTGATATATTAAATATTTGAAAATTATATCATTAAACAAAGATGCGGATAAGTAGGTATTATAATGTAGATAAGTAAATAATATTTTATTTTTATCATTTATGAAAGTTTAATATTATTAACAGATTAAATCAATTTTCTCTTTAATAAAATATACAAAATTCGTATAATAAGCAAATAAAACTAAATAAAAAAATAATTTCAACATTTGGCTGGAGTTAAATTATACAAATTGAGCTTTTCGGGCTTTCTTTTAAAAAAATTTATTTATAAATAAATATATATCTTTCTTTTTGTAAAATATCACTTTCAATAGAAATAATTGTAAAATTTATCAGTTTCTTTTGAACCATAGTAGATCTCAGATAAATTTTTAATTATTTTCAGTTTAAAAAATAATTTTTTATATTGTAACTATTGAAACTGGAATTATTAATAAAATGCATGAAGCAATATAAATGTTAGAAAAGGAGTGAATTAAACTTTCAATAACGATATAGTTTAGAGTTTCAATCGACGATATACATTTTCTCTAAAATTTTGCAAAAAGTATAATTCAATAATATTTATGCTGCTTTGATTTTTATCAGTTAATACTTCTTCCAGCTTTTGAACTAACTTAATCTGATTTTGTTCGAAGTATGCAATGAAGTCAGAAATATTTTATAAAAATTTAAAAGCATTTAAAGGAAAGGATAAGAGATCGAAATCTTTCACTTAAAGACGATATCGCAACATCTACCATTCCATAAAACAATTTACTTCAAAGTTCACTTCTTTGTTATATATAAGACTTCGAGTTCATAAGAATGTTTGGTTTTGTTCCAAGATCTTAATGTGCTTTTAGCTTTCAAAACTTGTATAAACATCTAAAGAATATGCTGATTCTTTAATATCCGTGAGCATATTATCAAAAACTTTATCAAATATATATTCTTTCGGAAAACAGTGTAATTTATTTAAACTTCCAGAATCCAGAGAAATATTAGAATTTTTAGTTTGAAAAATATTGTTAACATTACTCTATTTAGCATTTTGTATCACAATACTATAGTATATGATACTTTTGTATCAATATCAAATTCTAAAATTTAATGTATTATGCGTATAAAATTAAATTTTAGAATTTTCTTATCTTAAAGGACTTGATTTTTTTATGGTATTATCACATTTTTTTTTTTCAGTTATCTCATAAAGGATTCAAAAACCTCTCTGTTTGAAATTGAAATCGGGTTATTGCATTTATACAGCTATATACTACCTCTTATCTAACAAAGGTTTCAACGTTAAATTTGAAACATATTTTGTTAATAACAATCTATTGATTAGTTGAAGTGCGGAAAAAATTGTAAAGCTCTTGAACCTTCGGAAAAACTTAGTGCGGAATAATTTGTTGTTCGCAGCATTGACAAGTTTCCAACTATGATTATAACAAGACAGAAAAAAAAATGCTCTAAAATTGATGTATAAAATTCTTTTTTGCAAACTGCTGTATTTACTCTCATATTTAGACCATTGTCGTATCCTTGGCTGCTTAAAACATTAATGTTTAAACCATTTTTCTCCAGAATCTTGTATAAGAATGTTGTTAGTCCTGTACCGGTCGTATGTGTTACAGAATAAAATACTAAAAACATTCCTTCAATTAAAACTTCTGTATATTCTAAATTAAAATACCTCATGCAAACTAATATTTGCTCTTGATGGCTGGCAACAATGGTACAAGCAAATAAAATAGAACGTACTTTGCTTGTTTGATCTTATTTGGAATAATTTCTTTTACATTATACCTTAATAGCCAAATATTTTTCATTTTGAATTTTAGTTTCAGTGTAACGAGGCATATGTTTTAGAGTTTGAGTTCTAGTAATATATAAAGTCACGACAGAATTGAATCTTGCAATCAGTTCTATATACTTAAAAACATTATAATTATTTCATTATTTAAAATATTATCATTATTTTGTGGTTTTTTCAGCAATAAATTATTCAAAACAATGAAACACTGAATTTTGTTGAGTTTTATTGTTAAAAATTGAATGGAATAAATAATTCCTCTAACAACATCGCGCAGTTGCTTAATTTCCTTTTTAAATAAATTTTGAAATTCCAAATCAACAGTTTTTTTCTTTTGCAATCGTTCTAAGAAAATCGGAACAATAATGGGCAAATTGTCGACCGCTTCTACCTTCATATACGTATCGGCATCACATTTTTTCATTTCAGAAACGCTCGAACAAAACAAAAATTTTACTGTTCAGACAGACAGCCAGACGGGCTACTTTTTTTTTAATGAGTATAAAAATTTTATCATCGCCACAGATATAATGAAAAGTTAGCTTGGTTTCTTTGAAGGGAAATATTTCTTTTTCTGTTTGAGATTTTCAAAAAAGGTTAGAGTCCACTGCCTTTTTTGATTCGGCGCCAATGTGCGCCGCACGACCCTACACTTATGGACGACGTGAGTCTGAATTTTGCAACAAACTGTGAAATCAAGTATTATAATAATGTACTATTACAAGTAATGATAATAATGATCACATCAAGGTTTTGTTTTGTTTATCTTTCGTGTTGACGCTTGGCCGTTGTGAACAACGTATGAAATCAAATATTATACTGATGTGCTAATAAAAAAAAAATGAAATAATGATCACTTCAAGATTTTATTTGTTTTTCTTTCATGTTAACGTTATGCTTCTGAGGACAAAGAACTAGAAATCAAGTATTATATTGATGTAATGGCCTCAAATCCGGGGAAAGTAATAACAGCCGACAAATTTTGAAAAAAATATTTCTGACGTTAAAATCAACTAAGTTTTTGAATATCTTTTATACATATGAATAAAGAGTTAAACTAAAAAAAAGTATTTGCAATCAAGGAGCTGCAAATACATTAAAGAATTTTTTTCAAAATTCCAAAATTTGTTGAAATTAACTCCAGCTTCCCCTAGTTACTTAGTAGAAAAGTGCTTTATGTCAAGAAATCAATCAATATTTTGGCGTTCAGGAAGACGTCCACTTTATATTATGTGTTCTTAGATGACACCAATGAAAAAAGGTACGTTTAGAATCGAAGTTTAATTAGAAATATATCTATGATATATTTAGTTAGATGACCACATATCATATTTTAGCTTGTTCAGTTTTCAAGCTATTATATTCATTCAGGAAGCCCAGTGGTGTAGTTGGCAACAATATAGCAGTCGGCCGCAACAAATCCTGTCGATACTGTTACGTTCAGTGGTGGCGGGGTGGTCGGCTGTACAGAAGAAGAAGGTGTAGTTGGCAACGCACAGGTCCGAGTTCGATCCTCAGGCTGGGCAAGGTCGACTCAGCCTTTCATCCCTTCAGCGGGTCGATAAACTGAGGACCAAGCATACTTGGGAACTAACTAAACACTGGAGGTTCCGCGTTAGGCTGACCACCTAACCGGGACATATGCCTTGCACTCTCGGTCAAGAAAGCAGATATGGGCACTATAGGCCTTGGCCCATATGGGCTGTTGTGCCACTGAGTTTAGTTTATGTTCGTTCAGAGTAAACATGATTCCGAGTTGGTTTTTTAACAAAGACATTAATCAAAACTTCGAGTTCATTTTTTTGACAAATTCAATATTTCAGCATTCTATACTTCATAGAAAAAAAGCCAGTGTCCGTGGCTTTTTTTCATAACTTTCCCATAACTTTCTTGGTTTCTGGTTTTCCCATAACTTTCTTGCATATTCTTTAATAAAGATATTATCCTCCTTCCTCCGCAAAATTATGGAATTTGGGTAAGGCAACAAATTTCTTGAAATGACACTGGCAAACAAAAGGAAAATTGATTTTTGGCTTGAATTTAGTATTCTTTTATCAGATCTATCGCATGATTCTTGGACGTTTTTTTGGCAACTAATCTCTCACATGAGGTTAATAATACCCCAAAATAAAATTTGTTTTTATACTGGATTTTCCCAACCGATTGAAAGCAAAATTTAACACAGAACAACAATTTAGTCCGAAATCATTGACAAATTGAAGTCATTGCATTTTGTTGTTGTTGTTGTGTTTACACGTTTGTGAAAGTATAAACCGATAGACAATCGACTCTTTGATATATTTGATTCCATATTTTTCAGAAATGTACACTTTAGATATTAAATCTGTGTACTAAATTTTATGCATTATCTCTCCGTTTTATAACTATCGTATTAAATGATATTCGAACAGCTGCATTAGCCATCTTTAGCTTGGTTGCCTTGGTCGCCAGAATATTGGCTTTCCTAGCTGTTAAATTATTTATGTGACATGAATTTATTAAAAATTTCATCTCGTTACTTGAATAAAGTTGATAAATATGAATTTAATGGGATCCATTTGCTACAAATTACCGCGCCTGCAATTCTAAAAAGTGTATATATGCCAAAAATAAAAGCATAAATGAAAATTCTAGTTCAGGCTTAAATCCGAAAAAAGTAATTTTTACTTTCTCGTTTATGTAGTATAAAAAATGTATAATAAGCGTGAAAAAATCCGGACTCGAGGTTTTGATGGATCTTAATGTTTTAGACCTACCTGAGTTCGAAATATTTGGAAAATGTCCGTCTGTCTGTGACAAAGATAACTCAAAAATGACTTGAGCTAGGCGGTTGAAATTTGGTATGAAGTATTTACAACAAATTTGCAGGTTCCTATGAAATTTTTAAATTTCAAAAATTTTCTTAAACGCAATCAAATTTTCAGTGAAATATGTTCAGAAGAAATCCGGCTGTTCGAATATAACTTAACTTGATAATTATAAAACGAAAGAGAGCTATATAGAAAAAATGTCGGTACACAGATTTAACATGTATAGTGTAGATAGATACCTGTAAAATTTCGAACCAAATCCAACAACGGATTGCTCATCTATCGGTCTGTATTTTCAGAAATCAGGCGAAATTCAAAAATGCAATAACATAAAGTTATCAAATTTTGTGAGGGATTTTGTGGCTACAATTTTAGTTTCAATCGATTGAGGAAAACACGTCTAAAATAAAAATTCGATTATTGGATACTATTAACGCATGACAAGGATTAATCGCCACATAACTCGCCAAAGATGACATGACAGATTCACTAAAAATACTACATTCACGCCAAATGTGAATTTTTCGTAACTATTATACGGCAATGCCACGTAAGGCGAGTATGCGAGAAAGTTTTGGAAAGACCGCTCCCACTGGTTTATCTTAATTTTAACACCGGGCGAAAGCATGCGATTGAATGATTTGATGGAATAATAAAATTAGTTTGAATTTCATTTTAACAATACAGACTTTGATGCAGATTTAAAATATAATTTAGGAAAATATTTCTGAAAAATTAAAAGAAAAAACTTGCTTGATTCTTAATTAATATGCATTTTAATAAACTTTTCAAACTTCGAGAATTTGTTAGCGACCTTCGTCTTGTCTTGAAGAATACATATATCAGATTTAATCAAGATAAGATAGGAAATGTAGATTTGTATAAAAGACACTCAGACATTCATCTTAACATTTATATATAAATGTAATTACTTTTAAGATGTTCTCAAAATAAGATTATCTCATTAAGAAATCATTACAACAATATTTTTACAAACAACAGAAAATAATCACAAGTATGTAATTTTAATAATTATTTTTTTGCTAAAACGATAGGAAAGCTATTGTTATATTCAAGCCACTGCGGATATTAGCAACTATTTGGATTAAGTCACATTTCATTCATTATTTAGGTAGTAAAATGAAATTTCACTTAGATATTTGATAAGTAATAAATTACAGATTCAATTTAAAATTTACAAATAATGAAGCACAAATAAAGAATGTAAATGGTGTACTTACAACCGCAGTAAAATCCTACGAAAATTAACGAAAACAGCCATTTTGGAGCCATTTTGCCCTATTACAGTGAAATGGAACTACAAGTGAATGTAAGAGAATGAGGCGTAAGGTTTCTCTTGGCCTGGCACAGAAAATACCGGCATGCGCGCAGTCGGATACACAGCTGTATCTTTTCTTAGCTGCCTGTCAAAATGAATGTCCGCAATGGATCGGATTGAAAAACAGAACTGTCTTCGTTCGTATGGGTACACATATCAATTATACTTTTGTCACACATGCTTTGGTGTAATTTAGATAAAATTAAAGTTAAGTCCCTTTTAGAAACTACCTAAAGGCTGTTTGGATTTACCATTCTTGATCTTTATCAGATGACCCCTGAATCCGCATCTCTTTCTTTAAAATACATTTTTGAAAAAAACGTATGATTCCAATTCATGCAACGCGATCCAAGTTGAGATAAAAACATTTCTTTTTACTTTCTTGCACACGAAGTATGCAAAGATAAAATATGGTAATTGTCAAAAAATTGAACTCGAAATTTTGATGAATTTTCACGTTTCAGAACTCGTTGACTATAAAAAATACATTTTTGGCATTTTGTCTGTCTGTCTGTGAACAAGATAACTCTCAACCACTTTGAGCTAGACGAATGAAATTTAATATATGGTCTTTACTTCAAATTTATATATTTCCATCAAATTTTGAATGAAATTCATTCAGAGGAAGTCTGTCTGTCCACTTGTCCGAATATAAGTTAATACGATAACTAAAACTGAAGTCAATGAATATATGAATAAAAATTTCTACATAGATTTAGCATCTAAAGTGTATATGTTATCAAATTTGGAACCACATCCCTCAAGGGGCTAACCCTCTGGGGATCTGGATTTTCACTAACATGTGAATAAGATAACTCAAAAGTGCAATGATTTAAATAAATGAAATTTGGTATGCCATTACGTGATTAGATTTGTAGTTTTGTGTCCAATTTTGATTTTAATCGATCGGGGAAAAACTTCCTAAATATATTTTTTTTTCTAGTACTTGTGTATTAATCGATTAATTCTAGCGATTAATCGTCAAAGATCGCACTCTAATAAGCTCTTTCGTAACTATTGTTCTCCAATGGCATATTGTTAATAATATACAAGTACATATGAGAAAGTTTGCGTAAGACCACTCCCATTGTTTTGGAATGACGCTTTGAATTCGCAGCTCTCCAGTTCCGAGACTGAGATCATATCTCCATGGGACCTGGGCACGGACTCGATGCTATGATGAGCATATTTCTTTTTATTCGACTTTTATTAAGTGATTTAATCAAAATTTATTTTTCAAATTTCATTTTATGCTTTGAAAGGAAAACTTGCTATTTCATTAATATAAAAATGTATCGAAAAAGGGAATGTCATATAAAACCTATAAAAATATCTTGAGCAAGCAAATTGAGATATTACTTTTTTTCTGTGAAAATTTACTACACATTTTTTTTTCTTAAAAACTTATTCATTTACATCCAAGAAATCTGGACATTTTTTTTTTCTTTTTTTTCTCTGCTAGAATGAATGAATATTTGAAATTCTACAGTTGCACGGATATGAAAAGCTCAGACGTCCATTTCTGAAGACACAATAATAATGAGTTTGTTAATTGTTAATTATATATATATATATATATATATATATATATATATATATATATATATATATATATGCACTTTTGGAAGAAGTTAATTATTAATTACTGATTTATACATGCTTAATAAGAATAATATATTTTCGTACTGTGATAATTTCAATAGAAAGTATATGATATTTTTCTAGAAAATTCCAGAATATATTAAAAATTATTTTTTTTTTAATTTTTTATATTAAAATGTTTTACAGTAGCATTTTATAGATAATAATAATAAGTAACCACGGTAATCAAAAACACTGAAAGAAAACAATATCAGACATAAGCATACCAAAATCGATTATTTCAAAATTCACATTATGGTTGGGCTACGAGATTAAACATATAGTATAAGCATTTGGTAATAGACTGATGCTTTGATTTTTAATAAAAATTCTGAATTGAATCTGAATCATGTATTGAATATTTTAGGTGAATAACATTTTTTACCATCTATCAATAGCAGAAATATACTTTCGATCATATTTTATATATAAAAATACTTGCCTTCTGATTTGGAGTATCGAGCAGCGAATGAATAAAATATTCAAGAATTAATATCAAAGAAAAATATGGTAGTGTGCTTTTCCATCATCATTTTATAATATAATTCCTATGCAAATGGTGACTAGGATGTACAATTGTACCAATGATGTAAAGGGGATTATTTATCAAGTATTAACTATATTGAAAGAGAATGTGAGAGCATAAAGTTACGACTATGTTTCCTAATGTATAGTATATAGTATAGTAATGTATAGTGTATATCATCTGTTAGTATTATTGTTGATGAACTTTTTATCTTTCTGTTAATGAAATAAATCCTTTCCTTCAGCATAAATTTCTGTCGATCTTCAAAAAACCCTCGTGACTGAATATTCACTGTAAAATACGACTTTATGCCTATTCTTTACAAATAAATCGAAATTCAAAAGCAATTCATTCAGCATTTCAGGAAAAAATCGAAAATGTGTGTGAATCCGAAAACGTCTGGATGCTTTCAGACGGGGGCTTTCGTCGGGGGTCGTAGCCATGAGTTAGTTATTCTTTATTATTTTTATTTTCTTTTTGGCTCTTTTTTCCTCAATGTATGTGTGTAATGAACAAGAATTTCAGATCCATCTTCTCCCCCCACACACACATACTAATTTATGGAATAAAAAATATCTATTGTGTAAAAAAAAAAAAAAAATTACTTTTTTATTTCAGAACATTTATGGAACCCTAAAAGTTTATTTTTATCAAATCAACGCCATTATCTTGACACTTGCGAATTAACGTTCTTGTTTCTTGTTGAATTAATGAACTTGTCTCTTGTTAAATTAATATATTTGTTTGTGTGAAGAAGTTTGGAAAAAATGCATGAGATTGAGAATCGAATGTTAATAGAACATACACACACAAAAAAATATTTTAATAAATACGAATAGTTTTCTTAGATTCTTTTAGGAATAAATTAAAAGAACGTTGAACATTTAACATGTAAAAAGTGATTAAATTTGTAGTATTTATAGTATGATTAATTTATTGTTTGATTTTTCGTATTCGTAAATACTATAAATTTAGCTGTTAGAAGTAAAATAAAAGAATACTCATATAAGCGTAGAAACAGAATAATAGATTCATCGTAAAATCAAATAAATTTTCAAAAATAAAGTGTTTCTCATTTCAGTTTGGAGTTTCAAAAATAAATTTTTAATATGAGTCAAATTAATAGCAGCATCAATAATTGATAGAAAATAATAATAATAATGAAACGATGTTATATTAAGTCTATTTACATAAACAAAACTGCAGCATGAATATAAAATACAAAACTGCAGCGTGACAAAAGCACTTTTGTAAAAACTGATCACTTATTTTGTTTCAAATCGTAAAAAATATAAATTTTAATGGTGTAAAGAGAATTTCGCATTGTTTTTGTCTATAATACAGCTTACTCCCCCCACCTTTCCAATTCCAGTTCGAAATTATCATTTCGGTGTACTTTCTAGTATGAACATTCAAAACTGGTACTTTGCGTTCTATTTCAATTCTTTATTAAAAAATTATTTATTTCTCTTGGAAATAGCTGTGCACCTTTCATTTTTTCACGATAAAAAAGAAAAAAATTGTGAATATTTCAAACATTTACTATAACTTCAACGAAAATTTTCTATTTTCATAAATTCTTTGTTGTTTTCTTAGAACTTTTTTTTTTTTTTTTTTTTTGCATAAAAGCATTATTTTAGCTTTAGTTTAAGAATTTTTCAAAAAAATAATGTTTTATTGTAAGTTAATGAAATGATTGAATTTGAATTTAAAACAAAAAAGAAATAACCATAATATTGCCAGCTATCTGAGTTTTGCGAATTCATACATGGTCGTTTCTTAATGATCCTATTTCAAACAAAAATTTAATTTTCACAAAATATTTATTTAATATAATTATAAATACATTCATTATAAAATGAAATATTAAAAATCATTTTGGCATAGTTGCTTAGTATATAGTAAAATTTTAACAATTGTAAGAAGCGAGTTTTGATTTAATTATTTATGTCAGTGCTGTGATTTTTATAATATTCGGACAATTAAATGTCAGCATTATAGATATTGAAAAATGAAATTCACCTAAATGATAGAAACTCTAAAGATGCTTAAAGTATAGAAAAATTATGGACAAAAGATCGTTTTTATTCATACGTTAAAACATTTAGTGACTTTTAATGACTGCCTGCGAGATTTTTTAATTTTTACGCAACAATTCTTTCTTTCCTGTATTTAAATGAAATCAAACGAAGAATAATACTGCACAATGATATTTCCTGTATGTGCAAAGTAATTTTTAAAGTGCAAATTTTGAGGTCTGGTCAGGAACATCGATATGAACAGCATTAGTAATGGAAAGATGCTCGGAAATCCATATATTAGGAAATCAAATTATTATAAGCATTCAAATAATAATATAAAACAATTTGTTAAAGTTTAATAGAAGAAAAATTGTTAGATACAGACAAGTATTTCGAAGTTTAAAGTTTTTATGATTCACAATCGTGCGCATCTGACACCGATGCCATATGTGCAGTAAAATATTTTCAAACATACGTGATATTCAGGGCTATGCTAATGGCTGTTCTAATTTAGAATTCATATATCAGATTCAACTGAATTTTTTACATAATAGCAATGAGGGCTGCCGTAAGAAGGAAATCAGTATTATAAAAATCAAGTGAGCCTCTTCAATCTATTTTCAAAATTTGTGTGTAATCATTCATGTACAGGAACGAAAATATAAAGCTAAATAGTAACAAGAATCATCTCCACTAATTCCAAGTATTCTTGAAGGTGCGTGTTTAATCCACTGTGTATTGGTGTCAAACGTGTTTCATATCAAATGGTCCAGATTTATAACATGTTTTAAGAAATGTATTCTTTCTTGAGAATTACTTCTGCGTCTATCAGTTGTTGCATTGCTAAGTTTCGCTTCAATCTGTTTTATGTACAGTTTACTTTTACTATGTATTTATGTCTCTTCTGTTTCCTAGGTAATGTTTCTGAACTTGCTTTTATATTTGAATACAACTCACATCAATATTCTCAATCTCGTTTCAAAATTTGTGATTAGAATTTTATGAAATTCTCTAAGTAAATTACTATTTTTGAAGGAAGTAGGAGTATTGAGTTTTGATTCTCTTTCCTTTCCTTTTTTTCAAAATTCTATGAAAATGTAGCAAAAGACTCTAGTTGGAACCAAATTTTCCCTTTTGAAACAGTAATAGGAAAATTGCTCTATTATATATATATTTTTTAATATTTTGAATTATAATTCCAAAATTTTTTCTGAATCTTCAAAACTTATGTAAGCTTCTATGGCGTGGGTTTCCTGCAGTGTAATTCAACCCAAAATATTGAAATAACTCTATACAAATAATTTCTTCACTTCAAGAAACTCTTGATATGTGTTTGACATTATTATGAAAATTTACCCTGTTTATATCATTATCTATTAGTAAATAAATATTTTTCTACAATATCAGTATCTCGGATTGATAAAGGGTATAAAAAAGTTAAAGAATGTCATAGTAGTGATATAGAGGTTATACTAGTTTCCTAGTTGCATTATGTGGTTATCAATCTATGAGATGAAGGACAACTGCTTTTTCTGTTCTAATCATTCCAAATTATTGAAACAGCGTTAGTTAATAGAACACTAACATGTTAATATTCTCTGGTACTGATGTTTCTTAATGTTTTATCTGCTTTGTAATACATTTATTCATTCTTCTAGTTAAATTTCTTTATTTATCTGGAAGAAAATCTGTAATTCAGTTATCAAAAAGCTTAAATTTAATCACGCTGCATCGTCACAAATTTTTATTTACAAAGTTTTCATTAAATATAAAATATAGATTTTCCTTTTATCGGCTAGCGTTTAAAGTATTAGAACTGTTTGATACTTTACAAAATAATCATAGGGATTCCTATTACTAGTATTCGAATAAAAGCAGCTTAGATTATTAGTGTTTAAGCCCTTTAAAAATATTTTCATACCAACAAAGAGTCGTTATTGTTTGATTAAATCTATTAAAAATCAATGATAGAACCTCAATTAGAGTTTCTCTCAGAATTAGAATGCTTAAACAGTGAATTACAAATACTTCTAGATATAAGTAAAAAAATACTTGAATATTGTAGGTATGTCAAAATGAGCATTTAAATTTTGAAATGCTCCATTTTCAGCATTCAAATCCGTTCATCTTATTCTGACAGTATTTTGTGAATGATAACTTAATGAAAATTTTGTTTTCGGCTATATTTGAAAGAAAATGATCGAAGAATGTTAAGATTAATTAAGATTTCTCTTTTCTTTAACCCTTTAAAGGGCCATTTTTTTCCAGTCATATTATGTTAAAGTATTTTTAGGCTTGAAATTAGAATAAGAAAATGGATTCATTTAGCTTATTAAATAAATTTAATTTGATTAATTAATTAATTAGGCTAATTAACAATTAAGTAACAAATCAAGACACATCATTTTGTCTGAGATAAAGAACTGAAGCATCTAAGTTTCTGTCCTTCTAAAAAAATTTGTCAGAACTTATGCCAACCTACATAATTTCATACAAAGATTGATAAATTTGGTGGGGAGCATACTTCCCACGGCCTTAGAAAGGGTTAACAAGTACCTGATAGACTTTATATTCGATATAATTTAAAGAAAAGATCAAAATTAAAACTCAGTGGAGTGTAATTGCATATCAGTTTTTTTAATTCCATATAGTCGGGTATACTTTATAAAAAAATTAGCTTAAATATTTTTCTATTTATTTTTATTCATAAACTCATTTTATTTTAGTTTTACATAATTTTTCTTAATACAACTCAAGCTTTTCCGTTTTCTCGTTATTTACTGAACTGTCTGAATATGCAAAGAATGAAAGAACGTTTAAGCATGGAAAATTTTGTACAGCAATATCATCTTCAACTTTTTAACTGAAGATAAAGGTCATTAAAAAAATATTATGCTTCACACTACGAAAGAACTCATTTCTATGTTAAATAGCATCAAAAATATTTGTTTTTGAAATAAGTAAAGAATCACCAAAATCGATTTATTTTTTATACTTCATACCTCCCCTACCCCAAAGGGACTGCAATGTCCCTGTTTCTTTATTCTATGACTCTCCTATTATAAAAAAAAAGTCGTTATTTGTTTATCATATCTTAATAGCTTGCATATTTTCAAAAATGTTGCAGCAAATTGAAATAACGGCTGTTGGTTTATAAGATGTTATCTTTGTTTTGTCTTAATTTGGTTTTGAGACTGGAATAGTGATAGCATGCTTCCAATTCTTTGGAAGTAAAGAGAATTCAGTTGTTGTTTAAAGATATGAAGAATTTTATAAAGGGCTGTGTCATCATGCGTTTTGAATTGCTTATGTATACTTCGGGAATTTTTCAGTACCTGGTGTGGAATTTTTTATTTTCTTGTATAGCTTTTTTGAATTTTAAAATTCAAACTTATGATTATACTCCTAGTAACACATATACTGTACAAATTGTATGATATAAAACAATATTTGCAATATTGTATAATATTGTTCAAATTTGAATAATATTCTATAATATCATGCAATTGTGCAACAAGATAGGCTACATGGGACGTTCAAAAATTTTTTGATGTTTTGCAAATAAATTACTTTGATTTTTTTTAATTGCTATGTAGGAATTAATAAGAAAGATAATTTCGTTATCCTTATAGTTCAATAACTTTAGCCAAAAAATATTTGTTTGTTTGTTTACTGTGTCATTATTTGTATCAATTTAAATTATATCTTAAAGATCCTCGTCATTCTGCTATACGCTTCCCCATTTTTCTGAAGGCCGAGAATAACAATCTTAATAATCTGGGCAGGTAGAATAGTGATGGTGGATTCAAAATCGAGAAAATATTATTGCCGAAGTTTTGTTGTTGTTATCACTTCAATGACGGCAGTATAATTGTCTCAGGGTTTCCTCTGGCTGAGAAGCGAAGTTTGGCTTCTAGAATGAAAAAGTGATATATATATATATATATTCTTTTCCTAAATCACTCGGTAGAAACCCTAAAAATGACTAATCAAAGAGTTGTGAAATCTTTGTAAAATGAATACCAATATTATATATTTTGTTCAAGAAGTATGATTACTTATTTTAATTAAAATTTTTCTTAGAATCTTTCTTTAGACAAATTATTTCATTGTATACATCGTCTTTCAAAAGAATAACAAACTTTTTTTTTTTTTTTTTGAAAATTTGAAAACAATTGGAATTTTAATTAGAGCCAGCACGCATATTTCTTAAACAATATGAATAAGGATATTCATTTTAATTTCTCAGATATCTAAAAAAACTCACCAAGAACAAAATACAGATATCCCTGCAGCATCACAATAATGTACAATATTGGAAATACTGAGGAACATCGAATGAAATATTAAAAATATTGTTCAACTTTCAAAAGTACCGAAAGTTTTAAAAGCTTTAATATAATAAAATTCTGAAAGTAATATAGTAGTTTTGATCGAACAATTAATTTAATTCGATATTTTATTCAAGAAAATTAACTGGAGCAAATTTTCATTAAAAACCGGTTAATATATAATATTATTCAGTATCTTAAAAAATATTAAAAATTCTACTTTGGATAGCATTAAACAATATCGAGAAAAAAATGTATCGTAATTTCTGCGTTGACCAGTGCTATGATAACACTATTGTAAATTATGTTTTTAATAATGTGATAGAATATTTTATTATTGATTTTTATGTGTTTTATCTAAAGTGATCAGAAACTTCAGATAAATTTTTTTGATGTGTTGCTCTTTATTCTTTGTATTGTTAAAAAAAAACAACAGATTTTTAATGAAATATCCTAATTTGTGTTTCCTTTATTTCAAGTAAAATAAATTGTCAGAAAATAAAATAAAGAAAATTTTAAAAAGTAAAATAAAAGTAATTAATTGCGGACAAATAAAAAAAAAATCTTTCATTTTTGCTCTAAATAGAACAGGCTAAAATTATTATATTAAACAAGATATAAGGAACTTTAGTAAACCTTGCTATACCATGAACTTTATTTTATCATTTTCTTAACATTGAGATTTTAATTTTCATAAAAAAAAAGACATTAACCGCTTTCGGAGTAATGATGTTTTTTTATGCCTCATATATTTTAAAGCTATAACTTTTGAACCAAATTTACATTACAAATCTCAGTTGTAAGAGAAAACGTTTCCTCTTTGACTTCATATCACATTCTTAACTAGAAATCGAAAAAAGTAATAAAAAATAAACTAAGAGGACATTTTACATACTACATATAATTTTCTACATTAAAATTATATGTAGAAAATTACGGCTCTCCCTGGACCGCAAATCGAAAGATCCACAGTTCGGATCTCCCCGGCTGTAAAAATATAAGTAATATGACTAATTTATATTAGAAAATAAAAGAAGCTTATCTCTGCAGTATTGGACAAATTTTTCATAATTTGTAATTAAAATCAAGTATAAGAATATTTATAGCATTGAAAATTAATTTGGTGAATTCGAAAAAACTATTGTGCAAAATGTCGGAATCGAATAAACAAAAATCTTATATTTTACACTGTTCCAATACTGTGGAAGAATAGAGTACAATATTGTCCCACATTTTAGAAAATTCTGCATTTCTAGGATAACAACAACAACAACAAAACGAAATGAGGAAATTAGTTTAATAAAATTGACTCCAGGCCATCAACCCTCCCCCCTCTGCATCTCAATGCATTGTAGTGTAAGACATTTGATTAGATTTTATAGATCTTTTTGCTGGAGATGTGTTGGTGTCACTATTTTATGCGATTACTTTGCACATATTCTGTAAAATACATGCAAAAGATTATGAAGCATGTCTTCGGAAATAGCGGGTAGTTTTTCTAATCTTTCTGTCATTTGGAAAAATAATTCGAATTCAGCATTGCAGGTTGAAAGAGACTGTCTGGGTATATTTGTTATTTGAAAAACACTTCGGGAGCTTTGCATTTTTATTATAATTGCGGCATTTGATTCCTTGAATCTTTGATTCTTTAATGAACGGCGGGCAGGATCTTTTTTAATATCGTAGGATTCCTGTTCTGCCGATCTGGAAGGAAAAAAAAAAATCGTTTTACTGTTTTCGCTTTAATTCTCACAACCAAAGTGAAAAGTTAATTTATTTTAAGACAATGTCAAAATCTGTTTCAAGTTTTATTTAAAAAAATATTGGTGCCGATGCAGATCTAAAAATTATATAATAACTGGTATAAAAATATTGTTTCAATAATATTATAACTATGTTATTTATTTCATACTAATAAAAATGTTAAATCGCTTTTTCTTTTTGGCAACAACATACTTTTGGCAAAATGGAGTTTGTTGTTTGATAGTTTTCAACCGGTGTATTGTAAAATAGCATTAAATAGTAGGTTATTTTTGATTTTAAATCTATATTTTGCTGAAAGAATTTGCTCATATCATTCTAGTTATTTATTTTTATATTTAAATCAGGTAATTGCTCATATTTGATTGTCTGATCTTCTGTTCGCTTTCCTGTACTAGTTTTGAACCTCCAGTCACTTCGCAGAATCAACAATCTCTTACAAAGATCAATATGATTGAAGAATTTGCTGAAGATGTGACTAACAACCACTCTAAAAAGAGCGGAAAAATTGAACTGGGTGATGTGACACCGCATAACATTCGCCAGTTGAAAAGATTAAATCAAGTGGTATTCCCTGTTAGTTACAACGACAAGTTTTATAAAGACATTCTAGTCGCTGGGGAATTGGCAAAATTAGCCTATTATAATGATATCGTAGTTGGTGCTGTATGTTGCCGTGTTGATGCATTTGATAATTGCAGAAAATTGTATATTATGACATTAGGTTGTTTAGCACCTTACCGAAGGTTGGGAATAGGTACAAAAATGTTAGAGCATATATTAAATTATGTCAAAGAAGACGGCAAATTTGATAGCATATTTTTACATGTACAAGTCAATAATGATAGTGCTATCGAGTTTTATAAAAAATTTGGGTTTACTATTGTTGAAACTAAGTCACATTATTACAAACGCATAGAGCCTGCCGATGCACATGTTCTGGAAAAATTTCTAAAATAGTGCATGGCCTTGTTAAGATTTCTAGTTTGATTGTGTGTTTGAGAATGTTTAGAAAGAACGTTTTACAATGTTTGCATTAGTGTTATTAAAACTATTACTGTAACATGGGATTTGTTTATAATTTAATATTTGATGGAGTTTTCGGCTTGTTAAACGTTTTTAAAAACCTAGTTATATTCTGTTGCAAACAAGAACAAGATATTGAAAACAATGAACATTTTCTCTTGAAATAAGTGCTTCCGATTTCGGGAATAAAATGAATAGCCTTTAATTCCAGTTTTTATCTAGTTAAGATAGAACTTTTTTGCTCTTTCAATTTCCTTCAATTTTTAAAATCAAAATCATTAATTTTCTTTAAATTTGATAAAGGTATCTGATTTGAGTATCACATATACATGTATATATTATGAATATTGCTTTAAGATTTTTGTTTTTGAATTAAATTTTTAGAATTGTGAGGATTTTTATTTTGAAAAACAATAAAAATATTCTTTAGTATGTAATTTACTGGAAATGCTTTAATTCAATGTGAGAAAGCTCAAGGTCTAAATATTGAATTGGTAAAATTATTGATTAAATTTTAAAGACTTAAACATCAATAAATTATGTTAAATACTAAAAGAGTGTGTTTATAGTAGTGCAGAAATTTAACTCCAAAACCCAAAGAATTACAAAATCATTTGAGATTATTACAGTTTTAATTTTTTTCTAATATTATAATTAAAATTATTTTATAATTCGAAGGATTTACTAAATGTATAAAAAGTGGATAAGAATGTTGTAATATGTTTTTTCATGAAAATTGTCTTTTTTTTTTACATGCAAAGAAATTTATCTTGTAGTTTTACTTCGAAAACATGGAAAAATTCTTCATATTATGAAATTGCTTTAAAAACATTTCTTGCATGTGATTGGTTTTATTTAAAAACATTTTTTTCCTAAATATATTGCGAGATGAAAAATTTTAAATTCTAACTTTTCAGTAGATTTGCTTTGTATTGTTTCAGTCATATGAAATACATGAAATTAAGCTTATTAATTGATTTAAGTTATAATAGTGTTAAAGGTAAATTATTTGATGGATTTTAGTAATTTTTTTTTTTTTTGAAGTTTTATAATTTTTTTACATGCAGGATGTAAGTATTTGACTTGTTGAATGGTGTTTCACATGAATGAATAATGTAATAATGCTATTAACAGTGAACAAATTTTATTTAAAATATTTGAAAAAACTTATTTAGAATATTACGCATATGCTATATGCTTATATTTTTTATGTGATAATTAATGTATAATGCCATATAAAACTGGCATCTAATTATCAAACTTATATAGACGTCTTTGAAAATACTATTGCTTATTATTTGTATTTTGAAATATTAAATGATCACATAAAAGCATTTTTCTAACTTTAGATGCATTGGAATATTTTTTATTATACTGAATAAACTGTTAAACTGTAGTCAATGATATTTATTATGTTTTCGATTGAATGCATTTCAGATTTGCTCAAGATAAGTCAATGCAATATATTTGACAGAAGTAATCAGATTTAATGTAGAAAGTGTAATCAAAATTTAAAGGTAATAATTATTCTTAAAATCTTTTTTTTTTTTATAATCTAATAATATCATATTTGTTTGTTACATTTTTGTGTTCAAATAGATAAATGTTCAATAGAAAATAAAACGATCATTTAAAATTTTTACTTAGTTTATTAAGAATATAATAGATCTTCTCAAGTAACATAAAATGTAATTCTCTTTGTGCTTGGGTTTATTTAAAAAAAACAACATAAATATAGAACAGCAAAATTTTGTGTGTGTGCCTGGAACAAAATATTTTCTCGTTTGTATGAGGAGTTTGGTTCAACATCTTGTACTTTACAAAATAAAAGTGCTGGATGAGTGCTAGCTGCCGATGCTATCAAAGTTTAACAAAATTGAAATAACTATAATATTGCATTCTCTTGATAAGAATTAAAAATAGTGAAATATATTTTTTGCACTCTCTTTGCTATAGATAATATTAAAATTTGATAAGTTTTCTCATTTTTTAAACCATATAAGATTTTATTTCACACTTAAGTGCACTTAAAAAACACCTATATATTGTTTAAAAAATTATGTTTTTGTGTCCTGTTTTCATACATATGGATCTTTATCACCTCATTGAGTCATAATGAAGCATTGAATCTGGAGTGTTTTGTTTCCCCTTTGCTATAATTTTTTCCTCCTTTTAAAATCTCTGATTGCTCTAATTTTATAAATAAGCATTTACATTGATAATTCTTTACAATCTTTGTAACCTGTTCATTCTTTTTTAGGTAATTACATTAGTTAAGAATTAAAATTGTCTGTATTTTTTTCCTTGTTTATATTAGGAGTGTCATACAAATTGACAGTTTGTTCTAGTTTAGTGATATTTTAGACTTGCATTTGAATCTGTTATTTGGTTATTTCATGCTTCAACTGTGTTCATCATGCCTTGTAGAAAACATATGGATTAATATGTTATGCCTGAAAACTTATGTGAGAAAATTTTAGGATTATTGATTGTATGTTGCAAGTTTTTAACAACGAAACTTATATTGTTATTGTAAGGAAACCATTTCCATGTTCTGTAATTGCAAACTTTGTAAATTTGAAGAAAATTCTCTCATAAAGTTTTAATAAAGATTCTTGAAAACCTGTTTTTGTTTCTTTGAATTATTTCTTACACTAACACACTAAAATTTTTTTCTTCTGATAATTAAAATTGATGGAAACTCTTAGCAAATTAAACATGCAGCATAATTGTTTTAAATTTTTTATTTATAATATTTGACAATAGAAAAATACTTAGTAATTTCTGGCTTAATAAACTTCAAGATCTGATTTTTAAATATTTATTAAATATGATAATTTTAGTTAAAACTAAATAAACAGTTAAGATAAGTTCCTTTTCTTTTTTTCAAAATACTTATCTTAATATTAAAAGAAAGAAAAATTATTTGGTGTATTGTCATATTACTTTAAAGTAAATATTTTATGTGAGGATTGTTTTTTCTGTAATCTTTCTTCTAATCTTTCTGTTCTGCATTTCTTAAATAAATTCTCTTATTTATATTTGGATATTTGTTTCTAATTTTATCATCTACTGCTGTGGAATTAAGAGAAATAAATATTTTTGTACAACAATATGTGCTCCGTTTCTAATTCGATTTTTTTTCTTCAACTTTCTGATCATAGAATTTTTATTTACTTAACAATAAGTATTATATTATGAATTAATACTAACTCTCATTTAATAATTTAATCCAAACAGAGTTTCCATCCTTTAGATTTTTTTTTTATATATATAACAGGAAAATTAAGCTCACATTTTATGAGAGGAATTTCTTTTAATATATACACTTTTAAATTAAGATTTAATGGAAATCGCAGAAAAGTTGGTTTTATTTCTGTGTAGAAAAGTTTACTTAATATTGAAATCAAATTATTTTACTCTCAGTAACTTATACAATTTTTATTTTACTATTAACATAGGTGGCAAGCATATACATGGATTTTAGAAAATTGAGTTTCTAGCAGTTCCAGCATAATTAATAAAAAAAATTTCAAAATGGGGACAATGATTATGGAAATATTTTATAATTAAGGTATGAATAATTTTTTAGTAAAACTATGAAATTTTTGAAAAAAAAAAAAATGTTCTCTTTAGGAGAATTGTTGTATTCATTGATAATTTTTGAATAAGAATTAAAATATTTTCATTTATAAATTTTACTTTTAAGCCAATTTATTATTATTTTTATTTTTACTAATCTTAAGTTAAATGTTTTGAGATTAAAAATGAAAATGAACTCGCCCATCTTTTCTGTTTTAAGATTAATTTAGAAAGCATAATAAAATCAAAAAATTCATTACAAATTAGAATTTTTTTTTTCATATCAGGCAAGTATATATATATATATATATATTTGAAAACTTCTGTAAAGTAAATAAATTTTTATTTTGAACTAAGAAAGTTAAATTTTTCCATTTAAGACATATATAATGACTTGATGACAGATTTACATTTAGACAATTTAAAGAATAAACAATTGGTCAGTATTAATATCAGTACTACTCTATGGTTAGTATTATGGGATATTTTAAACTTATTCTAAATTTGAATTAGAAAAAAATTCATTGAAAAATTGGTTATATCAGAATGTATGCATATTAGAAGAAATACCTTCTTAAATCACTAAAACTTAAGAATAATTATATTTATGTTAATTATGAATAACTTCAGTGCAAGGAGTTCAGAGCTAAATTAATTTCAACTTTTTTTAGTGATAATTACTAACTTTCAACATATTGAATATGATATTTAATTCCAACACAATTTCTTTTCATTTGCCTCCAATTTAAGGCAACTAATAAAAATGCTCTTTTGATATGGAAAAATTCAGAAGGAAAAATCATTTTCCTTTTAAACACTGGATGTCACATGGAAATCACTGTCTTCAGCACAATTTCTGCACTGACTTTCATTTCTGTTCATGAATGGTTTCCACTTTGTTCATTCTTTTTAATTAGTAAGATTTCCAGGGACGCTAAATTCAAAATAAATATGACAGAAAAGCTTCACTTGATGAAAAATTAAAATTGTTTTTATTACTGTTAAACTGAAATGACACTTTTTAAAAATTTGAACAGATATGACAATAAAGCTTTAATTAATGAGAAATTGAAATTATTATTATTATGGTGAAACTGGAATGAAATCCTTGTAAAAATTTAAATGATTTCTTAAATAATTTTTACTTACAAATGTTGAATAATCTGAAAAAAGTCATTTCTATTATTTTAATATTGTTCAGTATGACCAGTGATAAGTGAGGAAAAATAGTGCTCCAGGGTACAATATGATTTTCATCAATCCTTGTTATTATTTGTGACTTATAAATGTCAGTGGCTCTTGAAGCATGGCTCTGTTTTTTTTTTGTTTTTTTTTTCTGCTTGCTACTTTATCATATTTGAAATGCAAAAGTAATATAAAAGGTTTCTTAAACTAGCACCCAAAGCATCTATATTCTTCCTCTTCCCTTGCCATCTTCTAGTTTCATCACTGTATCCTAACATCAAATGAAACTTAGACAACTTCAAAGTTCTTAAAGAGCATGAATGATTGCATTCATATTTAAAGACCATATAGTACACCTATAATTAACTGTTTTGCTCGAGTGCCATATATGTATCAGTTTATCGAATTCTGATAATCGTAAGCAAAAAATAAACCATTCATATCGATTATAATTCAATATTAAAATTACTTCAAATAAGTCAAGTATTTAATGGATTTCCATTTGAATCAAAATAAGAAAATATTCCCGAAATAGAAGGTGTCATCTTATTAGATAGTAAAGAAAATAAAACAGTTAAGCGGTTAAATATAATATTATTTTGTTCCCATTCACTATTACCAAGCTCTTAATTTCTGAGGTCTATTTGTCAAAATGGGTATTAGAATAATCTTTCATCTTGACTAGGCATATGATTATATAAGGCTATGTTGTAAATCCATAATAGGTAATTTTTAAGATTGAGTTTTCCAGGTTTGAAGATCGTTTCTACTATAGACTAGCTGCTTATGTGAGATAGCACACTTTAAATATGACTTTGAAAATCAAACATCCTCAGATTAGTGTGGTGTGGAAATTTGTAAAAAGTTTTGAATCATCATCATTGAGATTAATTACATAACAAAGTCATTCCTAAAATATTACTCATGTTACTTTAAAATAGATTGACATTTTAAGTGACTAAAACTGTGATTTCATCAAAACTTGAATTCAGCAATTCAGTATGTAATAGATAAGATATATTTTTTGATACACAGTGAATCAAGATTATATAGTTGTTTTTGTGAGGTTTTCTTTATAAAAATTTCCTATTGTCAAATTAATATCGTCTTAGGCACTTTTTTTTTGGTAGAAGCAAAAGAAGGATAGATTTTACTTTTAAACAATTCTTTGAATATATTAATTAATAATATTTGATTATTTTAATTTCCTTTTATTTTTTTTAATATAAATCTAACCCTACATGGTATTTTTATTGTGCAGTCAATGTTATGGAAAGTTTTGTAGAGTCAGAAAACAAGGAAAAAAATTGGAATATATATATATATGTAATGATATTTTAAACTTTTAATTTCAATTTAATTAATTTCCAAGCTTTTATCTTAATTTAGCCCATAGTAACTTTATTCTAAAATATTCTCTTATTTCGTGATCCAATTCCACTGTCGCTACTTAATTAATTCAAGAGAAGCTTTGTTAAGCTGCCAAATCAGCTAAAACTAACTTTCCCACACTCCGCATGAAGAGACAAAATACCGCTGATGAGACAAATTCTTTTTTAAAATCTCCCTGTGTTTCCCCTGCCTTCTCCACGCGTGTAACGAAAATCCCTATCGAAATCTCATAATACATTAGCACTGTAAAGAAATATTTTCCCTATCAAAATCATAGCTTATATAAGACCAGGGATAAAATGTCCAAGAGCTTTTTCCTCATTCCTTTTCTGTGTCGTTCTGTGTGCTCATCGCTTATACATATGCCTTCTTAAAAATGAAATAAAATGACGTCACGAAATTAAAAGTATCTTCACTGTCTTCAAACTGCATCATGCTTCACATAAAATAATGTTACATATATATATATAACTTAAATCTTAGAATGAATTATTTAAAAATTTGCCAACTTCAAGTAAAATAATATGTAAATTATTTTATTAATGTTACTAATTTTTGAATATGCTAATAAATAACATTAAATTAAATTGAATTTTTGTTATAATATATTAACAGATATGTTTACAACACAATTTGTCGCATTTACATTTAATTTAAATTAATTATTTGGGGTGGGGTGGAGCTCCTAATGAATAATTAAATATTTAATATAAAAGTAAGAAGAAAAATATTAAAATAATAATTAATGTGCAATTTATTTATGCAATTTCAGTTTCTAATGAAATTAATAATTAAATAAAAAAATATTAATCTGCATGCATTCAACAGCATCTTCAGTGAAAAATAAATTAATATCCACTTTCAGTGATCTGCCATCTATTTTATTTATAGAAATAAATGTTGAATTATTGATTGTCCATAAAATACATACAATAATTTTATTACTTAGAATTTATCAACTATTATAATATATTTGATCATAATAAGGTTTAGGATTATTTGAAAAAATACCATAATATATACAGTTTTTTAAAATGGAAATATAACATTATTAAAAAGAGAAAGTAGAAGTTGTTACTGATACATATTAGAAACTTTTAATCAATATAAAATTTTTCTTGAATCATTCCTGCTACTTCTTAATATAATTATCAAGATTATTATTACTTGTTCAATGTTACCAAAACAATGAAGTTCCTTTCTCTGAATTCACTTTTTAATAATTTTTTTTGTAATCACTACTTTAAACTGCACAAGCATTATGTAGAATATGAAAGAGAATGCAATTCCTTGATTCGTGTGCTTATGCTATCTTTCAGCATGCATCTTTTTGTACTAGCAAATTTTTTGTTAATTGTTGCTTACACAATGAAATAAGTCTAAACCAATAGCATTTTCTCCTCTAATTCTATTTCCTTTGAATCAAATCATATTATTTTTAATCTGTTTATCAATTCCAATTAAATTATTTTTCATTCCTATCTATTAATAGCTAAAATGATCGAAATCAATATGAAATTTAATTTAGTATTATTATTAATTCTAATTTGAATATTTTAATTTAAGGTTTGTGCAGAAAAAAAGGGGCAAAAATGGCTACAAACATTTATTCTTTTTATAAACAAATGCATCCACCAACAACAGTGGAGCATTGTTTATATTGCTATTTCTACAATTCTTGGGAACAAAATTTACTTGTTGCTGGAGCAACTGTATTGCGCATATATCGACTAACTCCTGAATCTGAAGTAAGAGTTTACATTTCATTGAGCTTATTGTATATATATATAATTATCATTTTACTGTTTTAATATATTATCTTTAAATATTTTTTATCTATAAAAATTAATTTTGCCTAATTAGGAATATAAAAAGTTATTTCTATGTAAAACTGTGTATAAAAAAAGCATTCTGTTTCATTTGGGCTGATATTTTAGTTGTAAATTTACTTTTTTGTATTCTCAAGAATAGTTTGGTTGATATCTGGCTAATTTTATGAATAAAGTTAAATTTTGTTTATGCAGATTTATTTATTATTTAAACTTTAGTTTGAAATCACTTCATATCAAATTTGAATTATTTTAAAAATGTAATCATTTTATATAAAATTTATTCATTTTATATAAAAACTATATACTATAAAATTAATTTCTCTTTGAACAAGCAATATTTATATGCATAGCAGCTGGTGTTTTTGATTTCATTCTTGATTGAAATAGATTTAAATATAAACCTACATTTTATTGTCAGTTAGATAAGTTCAATTAGCAGGGATTTTGCTGCCTTTGATTAAATCTTAAAAAGAATTGTATATTAATTAAATATAACTTCTAATATATAAAAATAGAATTTTTTAAAAAAAGAGCAAAGCATTTTTTTTTTCATGTTTATGTAATAGATAGAATAAAATAAACGAATGAGAAATTTGTTTAATGAAAGCATTAGTAAGTGATATAACTACTAGAGTTTAAAAAGGTAAAAGATTTCACTTCAGGTTTTAGATTATTATGAATTTAATTATTCATTAAAAAATTAAGTTATTATTAGAATTAAAAACAAGTCTCTACTTTGTCCCAAATGTTTTCTAGGCAAACATTGTAAAAGCTGCTATTTGAAATTCTTATAGAATTTCATTTCTTGATCATGTTTTTGTGAATTTCACCAAACTTCTGTCCAAAATATTATTTTGTCAACAGACAATTATTATATGAGTCATGTTTATTTCTTAGCAAACTTTAAGTCAAGAAATGATAATGATCTTTCACATCTTTACTGACAAATCTTACAATGAATGATACAACATAATGGCATTATTCTTATGCATAATATAAGCTTATGCATATAATAATAGAATTTCATATATTTTATGTGAAGATTGCAATATCAATTCATTCTCATAAATTTTGAAGAATGCAAAATCATTTGTTTTGTTTTAAACGAAAGTTATTATTGTTAAAGGCAGTAAATTTTTTATTGATGAATGCAACTTAATTTTCTTTTTTAATATCTTAGAATGGAAGTCAGAGATCATGTTATAGTTAAAGTAAACCAAATTTACTTACTACTTTGTGATTCACTTTGAAATATTTTGAAGTCTATTGTTAATTACTACTTACTCTTTTCATTAAAAATACAAATATTAAATTGTAACATTATGAGATTTATTATAAGAATTCTAATTTCTGGTTAGTTGTTTATATTTATGCAGTTTAATTATGTGTATTAAATTTATGATAAACGTTTTCTCTGTAGGTGCCGACAAGTGGCGAACCCAAATTAAAATTAGAATGCATTCAGGTGTTTCCTTTGTTTGGAAATATAATGTCAATAAAAGCTGTAAGACTAGCTGGTTCACCAAGAGACGCTCTTCTTCTTAGTTTCAAAGACGCAAAAGTAAATCATGCCTTTATTATCATGAAATAAATATTTAAAATCTGTAATTTTTAAAAATTATAACTCACACTAGGGGGCTACATCTGCTATCTGTTAATGGCTGTCTGACACTTTTAGTCAATTGCTTCCATGCTTTTTTTTTTTGTCTACATCTTTCATTTACATTAAAACAAGTCAAACTTGTCAAAAATATTTCAAGTATTATAATAAGCTTCACTATATGTATTCTTTCTACCTTTTTAACTATACTAATAAACACATGAAATTTTTGCATATTTAATCCTTTATTCCTCAATAATAATAATAATAAAATGCTTATTGTGGATTTATTGAAATTAAATATACTTTATATACAATATTTACAATCAATGCATGCAATATTTGATATCAAAATGCAACTATTTTGATTTCTTTGTTTGCCATTTTTGATAATTGATACACAAATTTAGTGAATTTTGTAAAGACTCCATAGCAATGTTCATGTTAAATACAATATTTGGTGAATACAATCTTACTTTTAGAAACATTTGCTCTCCTCTCCATGTGCAAGCTGCATATTTATGATGTCACAATGCTTATATTGTTTTAATTTTTCTTTTAATTTAAATTTTAAATCAATGTATTTTGATTTAAGCCATGTTCTCCTTGTCAGAAGTCTGTAAAAAAAAAAAAAATACTATCTATATATATTTTATTCATTGCCATAGACTTTATTGGAAAGAGATGTTGACAACAGAAAAAATATATAGGAAATTTTATGAGTCCCTACTCATTTCCCTGTCAATAACTGTTACTTCAAGCAGTTAAATTTGTAAGCTTTACCATCTCATCAGATAATTGTCTGACTAAAATAAATAAATACAGGGAAAGAAAAAAGCTAATGGGTTACAATTACGGTACTGTTGTAAAATGTAACTAAAAGCAGTGTTAAAGTATGATTGCATCAAAAGTTATCTTAATTCAATCCGAGTGATTCAATAAATTAGCTTAAAATAAAACTATGCTTGAATGAATTTTTCGTCTATAACTAACCAAAACTGTGCAATTTATTACATCTGGCATTGCCTACTTTATACCAATTTTTCGTAATTATTTAATCTTACTCTGTAACTAAAATACAGTGAGATTTGAAATTCCAACAATATTACTTTAAGATCGAAATGATTTCTCAAAAAATTACCATATTATCAACATAATTTAAAATAAGTTGGGTATAATATGTGTCATAAAAATATGATAACTCTTTTATATAATAGAACATGTCCAATTTGATCTCTTTCCATTTCATGAAATACCTTTGATTGGTTTTTGTATTTTAAATTTGATTTTTTTTTTGTATTTTTTCCTGTTATGAAGTTCTATATTTGTGAACTTTCAATAATACATGGAAAAACAAAATGAAATAAAAAACTAATTTCCAAAAAGCTGATAGGTCTCTTTCTGAGTGAAAATTGACGCATTATAATAATAATTTTTTTTAGTTAAAAGGAATTTTGAATAATGTTTTGTGTTAATTGAAGAGTTAATTATTTTACATTATTTCATGTTGAATATCATTTTAGTTAAGTACAAATTTTGTTTTGTTTTGTGCACATTTAATTCTAATTTTTAGTGTAGTATTATAATTTTTATAAATCAGATTCAGTAGTTAATTGTTCTTTTCAAATATTTCTCTATTTGATACTTTTATAAGTTTACAGGTTGTTGTGTTTTTCCCTTTTAACACTTTATGCTTGTGAAAAGAAGTGATAAACACTTAGAATATAAGTTAAAAATTGCTATAATATTATTTGTAGTAATATTTAATAACAAAAAAATGCCAGGTGAAATATTGCGGTTTTCTTTAAATGGTATTATTAGGATAGAAAAAAATAGTAATGTTGATTTTTATTTATTATATTTGTTACAAGTTTCAGTTATTAATTGATTTTGTAAATGTGATAATACTTTACTTTTTTATTGCTGTTTAAAAAGATTTTAATGAACTAATTGTGCATAATTTTGATTTTTTTAGCATTATAATCTAACTTAAAAGGACTGAAATGATTATTTGCCGAATATTATTTCTTTGTATAACATTGCTTTCATCCTTATTTTGTTAAAATTAGTTGGACACTATCATAACAACTTTTTTTCTTGTGATTTATATACATAAGTAAAGATTTCGTTTCATTTGTTAGTTGTCATTAGTTGAATATGATCCTTCAACTCATGATTTGAAAACTCTATCTTTGCATTACTTTGAAGAAGAAGATATGAAAGTAAGTTTTCCATTTAAATTCTACATTAAACTGATATTTTAAATTTTTTTATGCAATTTTAAATAATTGTAATGTACGCTAATTTCTTTTGAATATTCTCTTTATAATAATTTTTTTTTAAATGTTGCAATTGTGTTTTTGTTGTTTGAAATGTTAGATTGTTTTTTAAAGAGTGGGGAAAAAATCAAATCAAATTTAGGTGATTTAATAATTAGAAATTTTTTGAAACATATTCTTATATATATTTTTAGTAAAAATAATAACTTGGTCATTTATTATTAAATATATTTAACCTTTATTTTCTTTCATATAGATGCCTGTAAGAGAATTTTACATGTAATTAAAATTGTTTTAAATTATATAGGAATCATTATTAAATGAATTAAATAAAATACTTCATTTAATAATGATTTAGTTAATATTTCTTTTATGGAATATTTTTTAATCTATTGCATTATTGTTAATTTCTTTTATTATTTTAAATAAAAAAGGTTTATTTCTGAGGGATATAGAAAAGATTTTTGCTTTTGGTAATTTTTTTTTTTTTTTTTAAATTAGAAATTCTCTAAGAAATATTTTTATTATAGTAGTGGCACAAGTATATCAGCTTTCAAAGAAGTGAGTCAATAAGTTAGATTTTTCAAACATACATATAAAAAATATTGAATTTTTTAAACATTGGCCTCAAAGATTATATAGATATATATTTTTTAAACAATCCTCGTTTCACCAGAAGTTAAGGATGCCAATAAATTGCATCAAACACTTAATTGTTAAAAGTTTATTTAAAAAATAAACGTTTATTGAAAAGTTGAATATTAATCTGCATTAAATTCACCAAGAGGCATTATTATAATACCAATTATTATTTAAAAAATAAAACAATTTGTTTCACAGGCAGGAGCAACCCATCATCCATTTGTTCCAGAAGTAAGAGTAGATCCTGATGGCCGCTGTGCAGCAATGGTTGTTTATGAGAGAAGCATTGTTATTCTTCCATTTCGTAAAGATACTATTACAGAAGAACCAGAAATAGCTGTTGGAAGTGCACACATTCCCTTTGGCGTGTAAATTATGTTATTTTTTTGTATCTGTATAATCTATATAAATAATCATTTTATATATATATATATATATATATATGGAATTATTTAACATTGAATTAATTTCAGTCCCTGATTTCAAAATATTTAAATTTAATTGCAGTATTTATCCAGATTTGTTTAGTTATGTATTTGTGGTTTTTCATTAATTAAATGCACCATTAGAATCCATTCTTAAGTTAATAATAATTATCATACATTTCACTTCATAATAAGCATGTATTCTTATTCTAGATACATTTTAAATTGACTTTTTTTTTTCAGAAAATGCTTAGGAAAAATGATTAAAATAATTTTAATTTTAAGGAAATTGAGTTTTTTTTTGTAATTATTCTATTGTTTTTCTGATGATTTTTTTTTTGTCATTTATTATTTTATTTGTGTTTTCCATTTAAAAAAAAAATCTTTTATTGTAAAACACATTTAAATTAAAAGTATTCAATATTTTGGTAGTATTTTTCTGCCCATTATTTGGTTTATAATGATTTGATTTCTCTTAATTAGCTTTTCTATTTCCAGTAAAACACCAGTACTTGCTTCTTATACTATAAAATTTTCTGATATTGATGAAAAAGTCAATAATGTTAAAGACTTCCAATTCCTGCAAGGTTATTATGAACCTACTTTATTATTATTGCATGAACCACTAAGGACGTGGCCAGGGTGAGTGATACTTCAGTTATTTTCTCTTTATTCGTGAAAATGTCAATTCAGTGTTCTAAAAAAACATGAAGCTGGTTATTATTTTTGAAAGAATATAGAGGTTTATAATATTTATTTATGTATGAAATCTGTTATTGTATGTCTCTGCCTTCTTTATATTAACACTTGATGAGAAAAAGGTTTTAAAATTAAATTTCAAACATTTATTAATAATTTGGGTTAGAAACAGAATGAATCAATGGTAAAAAAAAATGAAATCTTATTGTGAAATAAAATTATGCATTATAATGATGATAAAGTTTTATAAAGAAAAAATAGGATGTATTGCTTTAAAAAAAATCTTAGTTTATTTTAATTTCTTTTTTAATTTTTATTTCATTTTGAAAAAACTTAATCAAAATTGGCTACTAATGAACTTTAATTCTTATTGATTTTTTCAGTGAACATTTACCAGTTATGTTTTTAAAGAGTAAACATACAGCATTAATCTTTTAAAACTAAGAAACAGTTATAAAAGCAATTAAATAATTATTTTACCTTGTTAAAATTTTATGTTATCTATATTAGTCTATCACAGCTTTCAGTTATTCCCTCATGTAATATAAAGATAGAATTTCAAAAATTTCTGCTGTAGAAATGTAATGCTAAGTTCTTATATTTGTTATCTGTTTCATATCTGCTAACTATCATGACATAAAATTAAGTATATAAAAGGTGGCCACTTCAAAGTTTGTTGAGCACTTAGACAGTGGAGAGGAAGGGTATTTAATATTTCTGGTAATGGCAAAATTTATAATTGATTAACTATTATTATTATGGTGTGTTGGTGTGAGAAGAGTGATAATTTGTTCTGTAAAGTATCTATGAATTATTGAATGTGTTTGCCAGTTTAGGTAATGCCTTGGCAATTCAAAACTTTTTTTGCCATTGAAGTCATTGCAAAGATGACTGTATAGCTGCACCCAAAAGGCTTTTGAAGTCCATTGTAAAATTAGTGGAATTATTTGAAGGATTGTATATTGAAATGAAGTTGATTGGTATAGGAAACTGGAAATAGGCAATCACTAATATAATTTAAATTAATGAAGTAAACTGCTGAGGATGTGATAGTGCTAAATACTAGATTTAATGGAAATTCATAAGTTATTAATTTATGAAGATAAATTATTAATATTGTACATTTTTACTGATTTGTGGACATAATCTATTTCAGGTAGTCTGTCTTTCTACGCATGTAATTATGATAATTTAAAAATGAAACAAACTAAATAACTGAAATTTAAAATAGGATCTTATTAGAAAAATTGTAGATTTGTATTAAATTTAGATTGTATTTATCAAAGGGATGAATATCTGTTGATCCTTTTGTTTTTATTCATGTGGATGTTAATAAATGGTTCAAAAATGCTATAGGCAAGATGGGTGAATTTTAAGACATGGCATCAACTCTAAAATAAAAATCTGTATTTAATTTTGGATTAAAAACATGTAGTCTAGCAATTTGTTTGCCGCTATGAGTATATGAATATAATAACTGAAATAAACACTGCATACAAATAGCGAAATTTAATATTCTTGATATTTAAAATAGTAGATTTATTTTAAGTTTTAAATCTAATCAGTCTACCTGAAAAGATTTTTAAAAAAGCTGTGTATTTATTTCTCTTTAGTATACTACAAAGCTAAATGTGAAATGCTTTGTATCGTATGAATATAAAAAAAGTTGAGAGAACACTGTTATTGCTTTTTAATTCATTTTATTTTTCTTATATCCAAATAAAAATTATTTTTAAATTTTGATGATTATGTACTTATAATATTAGTTACCTTTTCACTAATTTTTTCCCTATTTTTTTTTTTATAAATCTTAATCTTATAATAAGTAATTAAAATCTTAGTATTGAAATCTCTATTCAAGAATTTATGCATTTTCTATTATGTGAAATTATTATGGTAAATTAAATATTTATTCAGATGAATATTAAAGTAGAAAGACTAAAATTTACTTTAAAAGGTTGTGAAAATACTTTTAAAGACTTGAAAAAATTATTCAAGCTTAGTTATGACCCGAGTCTTGATTTTTGTAAATCTTTTAAAATGTCAATATAAATTTTAAATACAATTTACTTGAGCAATTGCTCTTTCCAAGATATCCTATTCATAATATTTTATTGTGCTTACACTTGTATGGCTACATTCTAAAATAGAGGAAGGAATTTTCATGTTTAATGATGATTGAAATTTATTCTAATATTATTAATTTTCAAACTAAGAAATTAGATATTTCATACATGAAATAGAAGCTAAACTCGTATTAATTTTCCAGTTTTGTTATCGAAATGCAAGTGTGTTAAGTGCTGTCATATTGTCAGAATAATATGGATGATATGCTTATAAATTCATTAGTACTGGATATATTTTTATTGAAATTTATTCATGCTGCAAATAATAAGAGAAGAGGAAAATATACCATTAAAATTATAACTTAAGCATTCTTGTTTGTAATTTTTTTTTTTTTTTTTTTTTTTTTTTGTGAATTTATTTTAACATCACTATTAAATTAGAATGAAAAATAAAATGAATAATTTTTCTGGTGTATTAGTAATGAAAACATAAAAATAGTTTATTTCACTTAGAATAAACTAATTTTAAAATTGATTTTTTTTCTGTATTTTTTGGGCAAATGGTTTTTTAAAATACATAATTAATTTTTTCAGTTCTTATAGTCATTTTTTTTAACAATGTTTCCTTGTCAAGGGTGTCAAATTCAAATGCTGTTGCAAGTTAAATAAATAAGTTCCAAGTTTGTATTAGCTACAAAGTAGATAATTAATTAATGAAAAAAATAACACTCAGATTTTATAAAAACATAGATTTATTTCAAAAATAAATAAATAAATAAAATGACAAGGTATTTAATATTAATGTTTTCTTCCTATCACTTGACATTTATTTTCAGCTATAGTCTTTACTATTTCTAAGGATATTTTGTCTGCAGTAGTTACATTCAAAAAGATTTAAAGTAAATGCCAGTAATTCAAGGTCAGACCAGAGACTAACTTTTTTCCATGAGTGAAAATAATTGCTTGCTCTGATAAATATTTCCAAACCTAGAAATAATTTCATATGCTAATATTTAAGTGTTTTCAAACATGCATAGTAAACATTTTTACGTTTGAGGTATCCCATTTTCACTGAATTTTGTCTTCAGATCCGAAAAGTGTTAGAACTTTCAATTGCCCTCATATGCATAGGATTAAGAAATTGAAATTGTGATTCATTAATTATAACTATATATATTTAATAATTTTAAAACTTCTGTTAAATATTTTACATACTGTCATGTTTACCAAGTCAAAACAATTTTTGTTGTTGTCTTGACTCTTATTCTGTGTTGTCTAAAATATAACAAATTTTACAGGCGCACTGCTGTGCGACATGATACATGTGCTATCTTGGCATTATCTTTAAATCTCAATCAAAAAGTTCATCCTGTTATTTGGACTGTCACTGGATTACCTTTTGATTGCTTGTATGCAATGGCTGTTCCAAAGCCCATAGGTAAGAAATTTGTATTCTGAAAATATATTTTATTGATAACTGCATTTGTGTTTGAATAAAAAATTTCTATTTGAAATAACAACAGATTTTGATTGACTAAACTATTCAAACATTTCGTATAGACTCTAAGGTAAACAAATTAGTGATAATAAGCAATGTGTGTGCAGTAATTCAGATACATGATGCAAAAATTTAAAAAAAAACTGTTTAAATATATAGAAAATTCTTTATAAGATAAATTTGCTTGATAAATTAAATTTCATCAAATTTTCTGCATACAAAGCATTTTTTTCTCTGCCTCCTGAACATTGAAAATAAGTTTAAAAAATATATTTACAGCTTTTTTTGTCTGAAATATAATTATTTATGATTTTTTGTTATAACTAAGAAAGTAAATGAAGCATCATCTTAAGAACTTTAATAGATTCAAGTTCATATGAACTTTGTCTCATCATTTTTAAGAATGAACATATATTGCTATTGAATAATAACTTACTTTAATACTGTATTAAGTTTTTTAATTATGATTTTTCAGAAAATGGGAATGAAAGTAACTATGCATTCTGTTTCTTTTTAAATATTAAGTATTTAATAAAATGAAATTATTAGTTTTTTTAATTAAATTATTTGAATAATTTTTATATAATTATAAATAATACTACTACTTAAGAAAAAGGATATGGTAGAGTTTTGAAATTTTGATCTGGGTACAAAAAAATTTATATATTCTTTAATATTAAAATTTGTATTTTATTTAATATTTCTTTTGGTGATTCTCACATCAATTAATAATTCACTTACATATTAAAATTTGACACATGAAGTTATAGTTATTTTGATTTCATTTAGGTGGAGTTCTTCTTGTAGCTGTAAATTCATTGCTCTACCTTAATCAAAGTGTTCCACCATATGGAGTTTCTTTGAATAGTTTTACTTATGAAAGTACTGATTTTCCATTAAGTAAGCTTTTTTATTCTTTTTTTTTTTTGCACATTTTCTTTATATAATAAAGAAATACTATTTCATTTTAGGTTATATGATTATTAGTGCATCAATATGTTGTCTGATCAGCTAAGAATGATAAAATGTTTTTCAAAATTAGAGAGGAGGTTAGGCAAACAAATCAGTCAATCTATTAATCAAATCAGTGTAACAATGGACTGTAGTATTGTTGATTGATTTATTGCTTTATTTTTTAAAAAGTGAATAAAATATTTCATTTGAATTAAATTATTTTAATTACAGATGACATATATCTCCAAAGATTTATGTATTACTGTTCCTTATTTAAAAAATTCTTTCATGTTTTTTAGAACAACAAGATGGAATAAAATTGTCATTAGACTGTTCATCATCAGCATTTATTTCATATGATAAACTTGTGATATCTTTGAAGGGAGGAGAATTGTAAGAATTCATATTTTGTCTTTTTTAAAAAAATGTTTGTTGTAAATGATAATGTTTTTAATATGTTATAAATTTGCAGATGTATATGTTCTTTTAGTTTATTTAATTTTAAACACATAGTTTACTGCTTTCTGTGACAGATCTGATGAAAGTCTTCTATGTTGTTTTGAAATCACTACCAAACTGTATAAAAGAAGTGCTTATTTATTTTGTAGCACAAATCTACCTTAATTTTGTTAATTTTTAGTTAGCATGCCTATTTCGTATTTGTAAGGGAGAATATATGTTAAATCTTGTCTTTACTTAGGTATGTACTGACTCTTTTCAATGATGGAATGAGAAGTGTGCGAGGTTTCAATTTTGATCGAGCGGCTTCCAGTGTTATAACAACTTGTGTAAGTTCTGACATGAAATTGTATCCTCACAGATGTTAAAAAAAGCATCTTTGTGCTAAAATTAATTATATTTTATATAGATATTTTCATATTTAAAAATATTCTAGTTTTAATTTACTCAGAAAGTCTATTAATATCTAATAGCTATTCCATGAAACCTTTAATGTAATCATTTGTTTTAAATTTCAGATGTGTGTATGTGAAGAAGGATACTTGTTTCTTGGTTCACGATTAGGAAATTCATTACTTCTTCGATATACTGAAAAAGTTGATAATGCTGTTCAAGAAGTCAAAATAGAAGAAAATTCAATCAAACAGAATTCAACAGAGGAGCAAAATGGAGAGGTAAAATTTAAAAAAAGTATTATAATTACTGTAACGTGTAATTTTTATCTTGTTCATTTTTAACTTCTTGTATTTAAATATTCTGCATTGAATAAGATCTCACAATTATTATATTATTCATTTGTTGTTTTATTTTAAGGCCAATGAAGAATCAGCTGCTAAGAAAGCTCGTCTAGATAATATGGATGATTGGATGGGTAAAAAGAAAAAAAATCTATCCCTATTCTTAACTGTGATTTTATCTTTATTTCCCCCCCCCCTTTTTTTTTCTTTCTATATATTTATTTTACCATTTAACCATGCAAACTTTATATTTAAAGAAAAACAAAATAAGTTAATGCAATGAGTTGTAGATTATTGTTAAATTTTTTATTTGTTGTTGTGTATTTTATAAATTTTTAGATGATTTAAAAAATTTCTGAGTTAACTTTAGAGTTAGAATCAACTTTAAATGCTGCAAAAATTTCATTTTAGCTACAGATGTAAATTTAATAGAAGATCCTGAGGAATTGGAAGTGTATGGAAATTTAGAACAGACTACAAAGCTAGTGACATCCTATACATTTGAAGTATGCTGTTTTGCTTCTAAGCATATTAAATGTTTTTACATTTTATTGATATTTAAAAGAAATTTGTATTTTTTTTTACTTCATGTATATTAAATTTGGCTATGTTATTTTTGTTTGCTTTTTAAAATAATATAGTTTAATTAGTTGATAGTTTTCTTTTGATTTCTAACACTTATTATTTCTATAAAATAAAATAAATAATTTATCTGTTTGTAATGTAATTGCTCTTAAGGGTATTTTTAAATTTACTTTGAACTTATCGCAGTATCAATGAATGAATTCTCCACTTTGATAAATACTTTTATTTGTAATATTATCTCTTCAATTAATATGCATATACTTTTAGACATTTGTAAAAATGCAAGTTTGAATTAGTATAAAATGCCTATTTTATTTTTTTCTAAATGTTGAGTAAAGTTTCTTTTCTTATCTCTCATTTAATACGATTCCATAATATGCTGTATTCTGGAAGTATAAGATGAATTAATGAAATATTATAAGTGTTCATATAAGCATCAGAAATTAAAATATCATAATGTATTCACTAGTTGTATGTGTAAAATAGTCATTGTCATTTGTTAAGAAAAGCTTTTATTATTGCACATTTTGATTTTCTGTTTCATTTAAAAACCGTAATTCAATTTAGGATACAATAAAACCTAAATTCCGTCATTCTAAAAACCGTAATTCAATTTAGGATACAATAAAACTACTGTTGATCTTATATATTTGTTAGATTTCACAATGTAGATCAGTAGTTTTTAAATTCATTTGATAAAAATAAAATGGTTATTAAATAATATTGAAATACAGGTTTGTGACAGTTTATTAAATATTGGGCCATGTGGAAGAATATGCATGGGAGAGCCTGCATTTTTATCTGAAGAATTTTCTGGAAATGCAGATCATGATCTTGAACTTGTCACCACTTCTGGATATGGAAAAAATGGAGCTTTATCTGTTTTACAGGTATTGTTGATTAAAAATTTTGTAATTCTTGTAAATTTGCATCTTCTAAAACATTTATCAGTACAAATATCTAACATACTTGCTGTTAATAAATATTCTTACATTACTCGTGATGTAAGAATATTTATATCTATTTATATAATAAATATTATTTATATATATTTATATAATAAATATTATTTATATATATTTATATAATAAATATTATTTATATATATTTATATAATAAATATTCTTACTAGTGATGTGCAAAAATGTTGTAGCTTTTAAGCAGAAATCAGATTCTTATATAATTGTACAAATTGTCAGGATTTTAAAAAACTGGTTAATTGATAGTATTATAAGATTCCTATGCATTTTAAAATGTGAATATTGTTCTTGGTATTTTTGAAAGACTATTTCCTTATGACAACTGATCTTCATTTTAAATTGGAGTTTCTTAATTTTTGGTAATGACTTGAATTGCATTTTACTGTATATATATTATGGGCAAGGTATTTTTTAGCACTTTTTTTTAAAAAAATTCTTTAATATTTGTAAGTAAAAACTGTTAAAAAAATATTTGTTTTTTTTTTAATATAATTGGAATTTAAATATAATAAAAAAAATTAAATTTCCATATTTATCATTATTTAATCTTATTTATTATCATTCTTCTTATTTATGGAAAATATGGAAAAATTTTCTGTCCTAAAAGGTGGTGTCATGAATGTTAAAAAAAAAAACATTGTTATTATTATTATTATTATTTTAATATTATACTCTATTCTTAAAAAAAACATAGTACCCTCTTCTAATTGTAATCAAACTCGGAACTATGCAGCACATAATGGCAAGATTTCATGAGTTGTAGTGGTGGATATGACACATTCTTTATGATTATGCACAACATGATTGGAAAAAATGAATACTATAACCAGTAATCTGGTTATTAAGTTCTTTGCTTTTTAAAAAATATCTCAAGAGTGAATTTTATAAGTTGTGTTTAAATAAATATAATATAAGAAAGGTTGCTACAAATTCTAAATAATAGATTGCTTGCAAAATTAAATAAACTGTTGCTTAAATTTATGCACTGAAAAAAAAAAATAGAGGTGTATCATTTCTAAAATGTTTGTACTTGAGCTATTCCTGTTGCCAATTAATAGAAGCCTTCTAATATTTCCTAAAAGAATACACTAAACCATATTATCAGTTTAGCATTCTCTTAAAAAAAATTTTAGATAGACAACACTTAAAATTATGTCCAATTAAAATAAGATGATATGGTGAAATATTTGTGAGGCTTGAATAATTTTACAAAACCATTATATTTCATTAACTGCTAGTTTATAGCAGTTTTTTTTTTATTGCAATTTTAAAACTTCTAACTTACTTATTGCATTAGTTTTAGATTCTACATTCATCTTAAAAAATTATTCATAATTATCAACTAATTATTTCTACCTGTATGGCTATTTTAGTTAGATTTCAGAACTGGCCTTGTTTTTAAAGGAGCCCGGGCACAAGAAACCATTTAGGGCCCTAAATTTTTAGTAAAGCAAAGAAAAAAAAAATCAAATGTGAACATATATTACTATTGCATGTGCATTTAATGCATTATTTTTTCTATTAATTACTTCTGAGAAATTAGAATTTTTTGCAATTTTTTTTCTGTGCTCAATACAGCAAGTGCATTAATTTAAGCGTTCTGCACACATGCTTGACTGTAGACAATTCTTTATTAATTTTAATTTGCTGAAAGAATGCACAGCACTTGCTATAGTAACTGGCAACATAAAGAAAAGTTTCAACACAGTTAATATATTTAGAAAAAATTCTTCATAATTATTATTTAATATGTACTGCAATATGTCTTGTGCGTTAATTACATTCCTTTTATTCGAAATCAAATCCCATAGTAAACCAATTTCTTGGATTAGGTTTACATTTACATTGCTGTTATAAAACTTTACAAAGTTTTTGGAACACTTTTCTAAAGTTTTTTTATCACTGATTTATTTGAAATACTTTTAAATCTAGTTTCTATCTGTACAATAGCAGTATCAATTACAGTGTTAAAAATGACATCTATCCTCTACTGGGTTTTCAATAACTTTATCTTCTGCTATTTTGGAATATAATTTTTTTTTTCTTCCCGAATTCGTTTTTCAGGAAAATATTCTGAAATATTCAGATTGTGTGCTATCTCTTTTGCTTTGTATAAGACTGTGTTAAATTTTGGATTTCAGTTTTAATTTTATTGGCCAAATTTAATTAAATCAATCAAGCACAATTGTTTTTGCTTGTAATAGTTTATTGATAGTGTTAATTTTGGACAATATTGCAAACCATACTATTAAAAATAAGACAAATGGCATTTCTTGTCTTGAATACTGTAGACTTTTTGATTAGGATACCGCTGTAGTATCGTTATTTGCATCAATAAATTCTTCTAGGGCATCACAAGTTTTTTCAAAACTGTGTATATACTGCTTTAACCAAATGTGTTTGGACTTCTGAACGAGTGTCGTTTAATGTTTTAAGAGTAATATTTAAATTTTTGTAAGCAATATATTAAAAAATTACATCATATTCTGCTGGAAGCGGCATTACAAACTAATAAATTAAAAGAATATGATAGGCAAGGCACAAAAATTGAGTGAAGGCTGCTTAGAGCAATTATTCTAGATTTTACGCCTTTATATTTCCCTTTCATGTTGCTACTATTGCAGTTTCCCTGTCCTCTTCAATTCATTCTTCTACAATATCTAAATCAAGCTCACTTAATCTTTTCAACGGAATTTTTGCCAGTCTTTCTTCAATTACACCAGTACTTCAATGAACCCTAGAAATGACTCATTTATAGTTAAACTTTTCTCTTCAAAATTTGCATACATAATAATGATTGAAGTGTGTTCTTCTTGGGGAATATCAGGAGTACACTCCATTTGGATACAATAGTTTATGGCTGCTTTCACATCATCATTTTAGTTCTTGATCATGTCCCCCCCCCCTCAATCCCAGCGCCCGGTGCATAGCATCCGCCGCACCCCCCAGATGGCCGGCCCTGTTTGTGTTGTTTTAACATTGCTAACATTTAATCACAGTTTATTGCGATATATTTGATCAGCTTGCCATTTATTAGCAATGAAAACTCTATAAATTCCTTGCTGCCAGATACAAAAAGGATATTTTTCTTTGTTATTAATAATTTTTAAAAATTTGTGTCTTAAAATTTTTTTAATTTAGCTTATCAGGCTGGTTTATCTCATTTTTGTAATTGAGTGGTTATTCTATAGGCTAATTTATTTTTTGTTAAAAAATGCAAATGCATTCTGAAATATTCAATGTATTATAGAAGAATACTTGTGTTCTGGCTAAAATTTGAAAGCTAAATTAAATAAAGTTCTATTTCATAATTAATTGATCACATTTTTGCTTCTTATCTTTAGCAATGGTTTTTAAAATAGTAGAATGCTTGTATTAAAAGGATTTTTGTCATAAATTTAATTTTGATGTAATAAATAGCTATTTAGTTACCTTGGTATTAGATTATCTAAAGAACATATATACAAAATTTTAATGAAAAAATTCAAATTATTATTTTTAGAGAACCATTCGGCCACAAGTTGTCACAACTTTTGAATTGCCTGGTTGTGTTGATATGTGGACTGTCGTCGGGCAGTTGTCTGATGCTGAGGTAAATTAGACTTCAATAAACACCATTTCATCATTGATCTTAATTACTGATTTCTTTGATATTTCTCTCCTAATTCATTTCTTTTAATAGAAGTTAAATGTATAATTATTTTTATTTTTCTTGTAAAAAAATATATATTTAATTTTATGAATATCTTGCTTGAAAAAGATTTTTTTGATTGTATTTAGATATTGCAATACCGGTATACTGGGATACCAAATACCGGTATTTTGAGCCATTAGTACAATTTTGTAATACTGGTATTCACAAGTTTAAATACCGTTTTTTCGGCATTTACTAGAAATTTTTAAAATTGTCTCCACTATATGTTCAGGGATCACCAACATAGCAAAATAGTATACGTTTTTGTTTTTATGTCTCCCTAATGGGCGAAACTAATTAGATTGTGAATACGAAGTTGCATCATACGATCAAGAGAAGTGATAAAATACTGTTTGACAACGGATTGTAAAACTCTCCGTATTTTTGTGCATGCGTTAGAATGGGTTTAATTCGACAAAATAGGGGTGAGAGGAAATATGAAAGGAGGAGATTTTACATTTAACAATGAAGACTTGTGTTTTATGAGACGTTAACAATACAGATAATTAGTAATACAGAATGTCTTACAGTATTTACATAATTATAATGATTTTAAAAATAAAAATGAAAAAGAAGAAAAGAGACTAACTAATTCAAATCCAATCAAGTTTATAATAAATTTTCTTCTAGTTTTTTACCTACAAACCTATTCACATTCAGAAGAATTCGGTACAGTTATCAAAGATTATGATGACACTAATGTCGATAGTGAAAAAAAATTGTCTCTTGAACAAAAATTAGAATTAGCGATAAATAAAAAAAAATTCAACAAACCAAAATAAAATATAAAAATCAGCTATATCTAAAACCATCTGACGAGAATTCGATTTATTTGCAGATGAGGGATTTAGAGGTAAATACTTGTAAAAAGTATATCGTGCATTGCTAACAGTACCACCAACTAGTGGTAATTTTTGCACAAAATTACATTCCAGGATTAATGACAGTACAATTGATGCATTATGTTTTTTAAGATCACATTTCAAATATTTGTAATAGTCATATTTACAATTTTTTGTGATTTAAATAAATAAGATGTTACTCTACTTTTTTGTGATCCTTTATATACCATTATTATTTATAAGTTACAAATTATTTTTTGTGATATCTACACTCTCTAATAAAACTGGCAAATAAAACAAAGAAACACCCATGTTTTATTTCTTTTTCTAAAATTTCTACTACCAGTATTAAAGCCGGCCTCCCGGTATTAAGATCTAAAAAATACCGCATACCGGTATTGAACTTTTGATCCGATATTGCAATCCCTAATTGTATTATTTCAAGTTTATTTATAAAATATATTGCTCTATATTAATATATTTGATAAATTAGAAAGTAGAAATAATTAATTTTGTTTTACTTTAGAATTTGGAAGAAAAATTACCAGAGGCAAAAGAAGAAATCACTGAAGAAAATCAAAATAAGCAGAGTTTGCAGAATTCTCATGCATTTTTAATATTGAGTCGAACTGATAGTAGTATGGTAATAAAATATAGTTTTTATAAATTAACTTAGATAATTATTCTTATCATACCAAAAATTTAAATTTTTTATGCTAATAAAATTTTATAATAAGTTTCTTTTGGACTATTATATTTTTATTTCTCTTAAAATATGTAAATTACTTTTGTTCATGTAACAGTATTTCTTTGTTTATTAATAAAATTAATGAAAGGAAATGTGCAAATTTTTTGAAATAATATATTTTCCTAGTTCTTTTGATGTCAATAAATGTTAATTAATATTTTTAATATTGCTTACTTTTCTGTGTTTAATTTAATTTCACATATCGTTTCTTTATAAGTCTTATGTTTCAATTATTTGAAATTCTTCTTCATCAACTTTGAATAGTTATTTGTCCCCATTTTTTATTTTCTTTTTAAATATTTTTCATGATTATATGATTATTGTAGTTATTAACATATAATATAGCCGACGTCTTGGCATAAAGGTAGCGCGTCTTCCCCATGATCTATGCATCCCAGCTTTGAGTCCTGATTCGGGCATGGTTGTTCTTCTGTGAGGTGTGTGAATGTGCCCCCGCCTTTTAAAAAGTTGTTGTGCAATTGAATGTGACGCATGAAGTAGATAAGTTGTACTCTTGGCCCTAGTTGGCGCTACTGAAAAAACAAGAGACACTCGCTCGGCTTAAATTGCTGACAGATCTGTCAGCTAGCGTGTAAAGTGCCATAAGTAGCAACAACAACAGTATATAATATTAATAACTATATATAATATTAATGATTATATTCATATTTTTAAATGTTGAGACTAAACTAAAAAGTATTGTTATTCTAATTCACATTTGTATATATATATATATATATATATATATATATATATATATATATATATATATATATATATATTGTAATAATTTGTCAATATCTATTTTGAGAGATTGTCCCACATGAACTTTTGTATGCATAACTAATTTAAGACAAGTTTTCTATAAAAATTATGGTTATTTTACACTTTTATTATTTATGCAGATTTTTTAAAATATGTAAACTACAAATGATTTTATTTTGAACTGTATTTCAGATTTAATTTTAAATCTAACCTAAGCAATTCTTTAACAGATTTTGCAAACTGGTCAAGAAATCAATGAATTAGATCACAGTGGATTCAGCACACAAGCACCTACTGTGTTTGCTGGCAATATTGGGAATAATCGATTTATAGTTCAAGTTTCTCAAATGGGTGTTCGTCTTTTACAAGGTTCACAACAGGTTCAGCATATCCCATTAGATGTAGGATCTCCTATTGTTTGGGCTACAGTGGCAGATCCTTATGTTGTCATCATGAGTGGTGAAGGTTTGGTTATACAGTTGTATCTTAAGGCAGATGATTTTGGAACTGGAGCACGGCTGCATGTTTCCAGACCCCAACTTGCTCAAGTGGTAAATTAATATGATTTTAAATTTTTTTGTGGTTTTAATCTACTTAAATTTAGTTTTTTTTTTTTTAAATGCTATTTCATGCTGAAGACATTTGTAAGTTCTGTATTCATTATATACAGCATTAAATTTAACATGAATAAATTGAACTAGAGATTAAAATGCATTCCTGAAATTTAAGCATGTATCACTCTGTAATTTCTTGAAATGAATAATATAATTTTATTTAATTTTATCATTTTAAACTTTAATCGTTTGATTTTAAAAAAATCTTATAATACCTTTTATTTTGCTCTATAGAAATATCACTTAAAAACCTGAATATTTTAAAATATTGAGGAAAAATTATGCAGATATTTTTTTAATATTAATTTTTAACTGGTTTTGATGCAGTGATTTGTTACAAAAATATTTTTTTTTTCATTTATTTTAGACATTATTTTTTCAATAAATTAATTAATATTAAAATGTATTATAGAATGAAGAGTGAATTTTCAAAAATCTCACCTCCTAGAGATATGACAGAATACTAAAGTGTAATAAAGATATTTCTATATTTTTACTTCAAAAATCATATAGAAAGGCCTCTTTTTGAATTGATCCCACAGAAGCTGTTGATAGAATAATGCAATTTAACAAATTGCAATAATTGTTACCTTTCTAGTTATTTGACAGATACTTTTTAAATTTTAATAAAACTATCATTATATTTGAATGTAGTTTTCATATCATTTTGTATATCAAAATCACATGTTTAGAATATATATATATATATATATATATATATATATATATATATATATATATATATATATATATATATATATATATATATATATATATATATTGAATCCCTGCCTGAGGGTGACCCTTGAAAAAGTCTTCAGGGCAGATTCTTTTTTATTTGGTTTATATGATTTTCCTATTAACTTGATTTTAAATACTTTTGTGTGTGTGTATATATATATATTTTAACATTACTATTGTACTTAGAAATCCCGAGTGTCATCTTTATGTGTTTATAAAGATATCAGTGGTTTGTTTAATACATCGCCAAGAAAAGAACCAGAAGAAACTTCACAAGTAACAAACACTATTGCTCCTGTGATAAATGTTGCTGATGTTTTGAAAATAAATCCTGAGTATGTTAAATTTTTTCCTATATTAATTGCATATTTTTATATATTATGATGCATGTAAAAATTATTCTAGAAATGTGTCCTTAAATTTTTAATATCAGTTTTCCTTAAATATATGAGAAATTAAATTTCATTTGGTTCAGTGCTTTTAGCAGGCTGACACTTTTGCAAGCTTTTCTCTTAGAGAAAGCATTATACATTGTTTTTTATTTATTTGTCACAGAAATAGTATTAGGAGGAGGAAAAGTAACCTTTAATGACATATATATATATTGGCCATGAGCTTCCATATGAAATCAAAATTATCAAACTCAATGCAGTGATTTTGGCATCCAAACTTTCTCGCAAAATCTCTTCACAGTGAATGCATTGTGAAGTTTCTGTTTGTTTCAAAAATGGCATGTGGCTGAAAGCCCTTGATGAGATCTCTAGAGATCATAAATTTTCATATGAAAATGAAAGTGGAAAAATTGGACTGATGCTGATGAAAAATTGTTGCTGAGTGACTGGTCCATTGACTTTCCTTATTATTTTAAATATATAGATTTTAAAAAAGGATATTTATCATACTATGATTTTTTTACTTAATTCATTAACATATATTACTACTTCTTTAAGATAAGAAACTATATTGAATTGCGATTTTATACAAAGAAAATCTTGAAATTTCTGCGGCAAATTGAATGAATGAGAGTCTATTATACTAGAAGACTTTTATTATAGTATTGTAAATAATTTAAAGACACTTTATTAAAAAAGTATCGTAAATAATTTTTTTGTAGGAAAATACATTGACTTTAACTTAGGGTATTTGTGCATTGACTGCATGCCATTGGTGAATCTTTGTCAGCTGATTGCCATTGGCAAACATTAAGCTTAATTGTATATCATTGGTGAACATAGCAATAAATTAAAATTGCATTATCCTTGGTGATTAATCACTGGTATGCATTTAATAAACATGTACATCTATTAGTTTATACTATAGATCTGATTTAAATTACTCCTACAAATCTGCTAGAAAATAATTGCAGTTCTATAAATTTAAATATAAAAAAATCACTTAATAGGTTTGAAAATATTGCCTAAAATTATTTATACAATTTTTAGTCTATTATTTGAATTGTTACAAAATATTACCTAGGGATTTTTTTTTTTTTTGTATTTTTAATGTAAGATATTGTTATACTTTATTCAGCATTTGTTTCATACTTCTAAAATTGTTTTACATGTTGAAACTGAAGCACTTTATATATCATATACATTATGTTCAGATTTCCTGCTTACAAATGTAAAATAATAAACTAACAGTGGGTTTAAGCAAAATATTTTTTATTTGCTTAATCAATTGCTTAAAATATTTTTTATATGTAATTTCTTAGATGTATAAAAGTAATTTTTATGCAATTTTTATAAAGCTGTTAGAGAGTTTTTTCCTTGTTCTTGTTTTGCATTGTTGTATTTTATATTACTGCAACACATCTAAAAATTCAGCATTTTTATTTACTAGCATGCATTGTCCTGTAAATTTCTTGTAGAAGTGTAATGAAATTTTTCCTTATTAGTGCTATTGATGATGAGGATGCTTTATTATATGGAGACGTTGTAACACCTGTTGAAAAGGTTGTTGATGAAGTGAAAGCACCTGGAAAGAAACCAAGGTTTGCTTTCATTATATTGACTTTTATTATGCTATTTTAAATACTGCTGCATTATATTCTTTAATTTTTGATTTTCCATTATTTTTAATGAAGACAAAAAATCGAAGTCAAAGAATACCCTCCTACATTTTGGTTATTTATTGTACGAGAAAATGGCATTTTAGAGGTTAGTATGTGATTGGTTATTTATGTTTTAAATATTTCTGCTAATTAATTTTATATGACATTTGATTTAAGGAAAACTATTTTTTATGGCAGCTTAATTAAATATTTTAAGAGCATAAATGTTGGTATCTTTTTTTTAAATATTTAAGTAAGAAGTAATTACCTTAAGTAATTCTCATGAATTTTCTATATTGTTATCATATTATTGGATCTCATATGATTATTTAGTAATCACTGTTATTATATCCATCAATTTTTTTTCAATTATAAGACTTTTAAATATAAATAACTTTAGCTTATTGTTTACTATTTATTTAAATTTTTATTATTTAATATGGAAATATGTTTTAATAATTAAAAATTTTAAAATGTGTTTTTTTTCTGTGTATGAAGTTATTAGTTGTTGAAAATAGATGATGTTCTAAGCATATAAACCTTTCTCTTACGGTTTTGACAAATACTGTTTTGTTGCAATTGTTTGTCTGATGTTTTGACTTAAGTTTATGTATTCTGTTGCTAAAATAAATTCTAACTGTTAAATAATTATTTTAGTGCCCTAGTTAATTCTCCTTTAAAGAAAAGCTCCATGTGCAGATAGTGGAAAGATTTATATAGGATGATTCAAAAGTGAATTTTTAAAATTCAGTAATTAACAAATGTATGAACGTAAGAAGATATCATTTTCTTAAAATCAGGTCTTGATTTTCAAGGAACTGGAATATAATGATTGCATTGCTTACAGTTTAAAATGATTCTATAATCATTAAAGCAAAACTAAATTTATATTTTTCTTTTTTATTACATGATGACTTTATTGACTCATTTAACTATGATAATTTAAATTAAATATTTGAAACATTATAAAAAAATATACTTTGAAATTTTTTTAATAATTACATGAATGATTTAAAAATAGTATTAAATTACTTAATCTAGTGATTTGTAAAAAAAATTTTTATTTTAAAATTTAGTGATTAGTGATGATTAGGCTTCTTTTTCTGATATTCATTCAGTGTTATTTTTTCTGGATGTTAAAATGCTATTTCCAACATCATACATGTAAATGATTACAACATGAACATGCTTGTTAAATTTATTTAACTGCCATTATTTTTTTAAATCTAAGGAGCAATTTCAATATTCATTATAAAATACTGAAATTATGAATATTCTGCAATTTATCATAAATACAATTATATATTGATGTCAGAAATTAAAACAATTTTTTATAATTATATTTTTTATGATAGTGCATGTATTGAAAACTCTTTTCTTTTACAGATATACAGTTTACCTACTTACAAACTATGTTATTTAGTGAAGAATTTTCCCATGGGACAGAAGTATTTGGTCGACAGTGGTCAAGCAACTTCAACATTACCAAGGTAAGAAATAATTTTCATTTATTAACTGTATTTGTATATGCAACTTGTTTAACTGTAAACATAACCATTTAAATAATATCTTAAAATTGATTTATAGTGCTTCTGAAAAATCTTCAGAGAAATTGCATGAAGCCTTACCAATTATTCATGAAATTTTAGTTGTTGGTTTAGGCATTCGAAATTCAAGACCTATGTTACTGGTAAGAATTATTTAATTTACTGCTATAAAGTTAAATTAAGCACATTATTTTGAACTTTTGTTCAGTTAGAATTTAGATATATACTATTTCATTTTTTTGAATTGAACTTAATATTTCTTCTTTTTTGGTCAGTTTTCATTGTTCTTTAAAATGTATTTTCAGGCTCGTGCTGGTGAAGATTTACTTATATATGAAATTTTCCCTTTTTATGAAATTGAAATAGAAAATCACTTAAAACTGAGATTTAGAAAGGTATGATTGAAAGAAAATTATTTTATTTCATTGTGTATCTTATTTAGTGGCTTAAATTTCAATAATGTATAGGGATATTGGTAGTTTTTATTATTATTGTTCATTAGTGCAATCAATATCAGTATTAGGTGGATTCCTTGTAGGAAGACTACTTATTGCAAAGATTATCATGTCGCGGCTTTGAGAAAATTTCTGCAGATCTTAACTAATCATTGTCTATAGAACCCAAAATCACCCTTTATTCAAAAATTTATATACACACACACTCACACATTCACATATATACATAATAAGATTTTAGCAAGATTTTAATTAGATTTTTTTGTTCTTTTCTTATTCTGTAAAGAGAGTGTAATGATTAGATGAATTCATAGAGTTCAAAATTATTTTAATATGCTTCTCCCTAGCATGTGTGTGGAAATAGTGGGAGGCTGAATTTCTTTTCGATTAAAAAAGAAAAATGAATCAAATTAAGTGAATTAGTATCATTACTTAATTAAAATATCCTTACAAATTATGTAAATTAGTGTCTCCACTTTTGTTCTATATTTTTTCCTATAGTACAGTTGCTTAGAAGTTAAAGGTTGAAATGTGATTTTCATTTTTTAATGAATTTTAAATTTATTAGTATTGCTATGTTTAAATAAATAAAAAAACCTATGTTTATTTAATTTCCTTGATTATTTAAATGTATTTAGATTAAAGTTTAATAGCTTTTAGAAAATTCAAATAAAAATAAAGGATTAAAAATATTTTTTGGTAATCTTATCTAAGAATGCTCAGCTTTAAAAAATTTCAGAAGTTGTGCATGCTTTAGTTCTTGTGAACGTATTTGATTATAATATTTTTTAAATATGAAATACAGATCATGTTCAGTATTTATTTTGTAATAAATTTTGAACTATGCAATATCAATAAAATAATCATCTATGGTCACTTCAGTATGCAGTATTTCATTGCTTTTGCCTAAGGACTGAAAGGAATAATAACTTATCTATCTTTGCCTTCCCGCATGCCAAGGAATTTTATTATTATGTTTTATTCTTATAATGAACTGAAACTGTTTTTACTTTATATATATATATATATATATATATATATATATAATTAAAAATTTAATTCTTGGATATATATTGATATTTTTCACAGTGTCAATAGTATGTTTCCAAGAGATCACTTATTTATTCTTTTTATAGACTGTTAAGTAAGCTTTATTAGTCTTATAAAAGTAATAAATAAATTATCATTTGCAATAAAAAGTTTAAATGAAAACTACTTTTAGTTATGGATATATGTTTGAGATTTCTCCTTTATTGTTTCAAGATATGTTGCATAAAATCCTCAGAATTAATATTTTTATTAATTTTCAGCTTTCATGCCTAATTATTATTTTTATTTAACCACCTGAATGAGAACTGATGGAATAAGGTTTATGATTAAATGGTACTTTTTCAATACAGAGAAAAATCTTAGATACATGCTGAAAAAACTATAAAAAAAAAAAGCATATCAGCATGTGTTCTGAGAAAAATTCACAATGATAGAATTGATGAATGAAATGATGAAAATTTTCAATAGTTAATGAAGACTTGTAGCATCATGTTCCATCAGTGATGATATCATGCATTTGTTATTGTAGATTCTTCATTATTTGTGATGCAGATATATTATTTTGAGCAATATCAATCAGTGCAAGGTCAATAAATTTTCTAATCTAAGCCTGGTTGTTTCATTAATTGCTCACTTTTGGTACCTAATAACCTAATAAATTCTTTTCTGTTTTTAAGAAATGCAATTTAGTGTTATGTAAGGTTGAATCAGTTCTTTAAGAACATTCTCAGTAAAATGGTGACTATTTATATTTTTCATAACTTCATTAAATTGAATATGAATCTTCCTTTTCTGTTCATTTTATTCTGTTTAAGCTCAGTTTGTGATTTTAAAATTCACTTTCCTAAATGTACTTCTAGGGACTTTTTTTTTATTTCATAAAATTGAATTGTTCTCTTATTAAAATATTACAGCAATTCTATCATTGCTTATCAACGATTCTATTATTCTGAACTGAAATTTGAAGATATTGTGAAACAAAGGTTTGTAAACACAAGTACATTTTATAATGGAGATTGATAGATTTTACCATAAAGCAATATGTTTTTGTGATACGATGCATTGATTTTTTTATTAATTTCTTTTGGAGTAGATTTCTTTTGGAATAGAATAATATCTTCCTTATCCATATTATTTGTTTCATTATTTTTCTTCTTTTTAATCTTCAAATCTTGTAAATTTTTGAAATATTTAATTTGCATATAAAGTATATCTTCTACAATCATCTATAACCATTTATGATTTTTTGAATTTAAAATATTCATATAGTAATTTGTTAAAACATAAGTTTAATGAATAACTTAAAATGCATATCCTTTTGTTTATTATAAGTAAATTTGGTTGATAGGTTAATCATGAGCTTTTAACTCGAGAAAGGAAGTTATTCAAATCAAAGAAAAATGAAGAACCTGAATCTACTCCTCTCTGCAAACGTTGGCTGCGTTATTTTGTAGATATATCAGGCTATAGTGGGGTATGTATCATTTCTATATGCATGAGTGATAATTGATAATTTAGTATCCAAGTTTTAAATATTTTTAAAGAACTTACACAATAAATGTTGAAATTTGTTATACTAGATATTTTATAATCTAATAAGTAATTTTTGAAGTTAAAATTTATGTGAATAATCTTTCTATTGCGGATTTATTTTTCTTTTTCTTAAAGTTTTTCTCTGCATTAATCACAGAAATTCTTTAAATTTTCTCTTCTGCTTTTTTTTATATAAGTTAATCTTTTGTTTATAGTCTCAAAGAATTTGTTTTAAAGAAGATTTTTGATTAAATTAATTTAAAAAAACTTATATACCAAAAAATTAAATTTTTAAAAATTTCTTACATGTAAATTTATAACATATATTTAACCACAAATTGTTAAAATAAATAAATAACAATACATTTTGTAAATATTTACAATTTTTTTAAAAATTTATTTACCTAGGTGTTTGTGTGTGGTGCAAATCCATATTGGTTGTTCCTCACTGCTCATGGTGAACTAAGAATTCATTCAATGACTATTGATGGTGCAGTTACATGCTTTGCACCATTTCATAATGTGAACTGTCCAAGGGGTTTCTTGTATTTTAACAAACAGGTACATTGTAAATAAAATTTTCTAATTTGCAATGCTTTTTATCAATTTTACTATCATTTTACTATAGAGATGTGAAGAAAAATGTACCTTCTAGAAAAAAAAAAAAAAAAAAAATGAAAGATTTTTTAAATTATATTTAATGTTAAAAATATCCAAATTCTGTGTTTTTAAAAAGAAAACAAAATGGACAGATAATCATTATTTTTAAATAAAATGACAAAAAGAATTAAGTATTTTTACCTCATTGTATTTATATTAATTTACTATTGAGATTTTTAAATACAGTACATATCTGGTTAAGAGAACTGAAGAAAGGGGAGTGGAGTAGTGTACAATTTTTTTTCTTCTTTTAAGCCATAAACATTTAATACTATTTTGTATTTAATTACATTATATAATTCTGAAATGTTTTCAGTATGAAATGAGCTTCGAACTCCTTATGTAGGCTACCTTTGCATCCTTTATTAAAAATAACATTACATTTTTAGAATTATAGCATATATATATATATATAGTGATAATTTATTTAATATGATTTATCCATAAAAGAGCTATGTAGTTTTTGTTTACTTTTTGTGCTGCCTCTCCCACCAGCAGTATGTTATATTTGCATTGAAAGGATTCAGCTAATGTTAATTTACTGCATTATTCAGCAAACCTTAAGCCAAACTAAAATAAGAATAACATATGTACTGTAGTTTCTTTGTCACTTTAAAACTGGTATATCTTTTGCTTTTAATTTTCTCATTGTAAAAAAGCTAGCCATATAAATGCTGAAGCATATTATTATGATAAGTTGCAAACTCTTGGTTTAAGTGTACCTCTAGTCCTCTAAAATCATTCTCAGTTATCACTGTATTTTATCACTGTACTTTAGATTTTTTTTTTTTTTTAATGATGTCAGCATTTGATGATAACATTATTTCTATATTTTCTTGGTCAACGATTTTTTTTTTCTTTTACAAATGAACAATGATAAATTTGTATGTCTTTGCATTTCTGAATTTCTGTGTGATACAATACATGTTTCTAGGATTTGCGATTTCTGAAGCTTTTCGGGTAACTTAGTTTTGGCTAATAGGGATTTAGCTGTGCATGAGAGTAAAAGAGCAAACATTGTAATTTTTCAGTGTTTTGTTTTATTGTAATTTTATTACTAGATGCTCTATATTAGTGTAGAACTGGCAAACTACATCTAACCTTATTGTAACATGGTTAATCTTGTTTAAATCTGAAATCTTGTTTAAAAAAATAATTACACTGAAAGATTTGATTTATTTATTGATTGATATTATTTTTTCTGAATCATGTAATATTAAAGAAAAGGAAATTTGTATTTCTCTATTAATAAATTTATGATCCAATCTTTCATGCAGGGTGAATTGCGCATTTGTGTTTTGCCTACTCATCTCAACTATGATGCTCCTTGGCCCGTGCGCAAAGTGCCTTTACGATGCACTCCTCACTTTATTAATTATCATCCCGACACAAAAACCTATTGTATTGTTACCAGCAGTTTGGAAGCTTGTTCAAAACTTGTGCGATTTAATGGAGATGAGAAGGAATATGAAGCCATTGAAAAGAGTAAGATTTAAAAATGTTTTTATTATATCAATGAAATATTTAAAATGAAAGACAAAGTCAATCATTCTGTGGTAAAGTAAAAGAAAAATATTTTTATAATTTCATGCTTTAATGAAAATGAAGCATTTCATCATTTTGTAGGGATTTTCTGAAAGGTATGCTGTAATAAAATTTTACAAAATTTGTAAATAAATTTCAATTTATTTAAAATCTTTTAGGAGTGAATTGATGCAACATTGCCAAAACTAACTTTTGTGGCATTAAACATTAAGAAGTAAACAAATTAAATTTTTAATTAAATTCTGTTATAGCACAATGAAATGATAAAGATAAATGAGATAACAGATATTGAAATAATAATTTTATTTTATTACCTATTCATATTTATTATACTTATTGGTGTTTATGTTTATTTGGCACCATTCATTATTTTATGAAGCACAACTGTTTTTAACTTTGTGCCATTTCTAGATAAGCAATATATTAAATGAGTTTCTATTTAGAAAAAAAATTTATAAAATGGATTAAATTTTATGTAGACGAAATAGATCAAATCTAGTTTGGTTTTAAGAATATACATTAAAATACTCTTTCTCATAATAAAATTATTTACATTGAAAATAATGCTACTTAATTTTTAAAAAAAATGTCATAAAAATACTGAGACATAATTCAAATAGTTGATCTTTACATTTTTTTTCAAATGTTGTTTTTAATTTAAATTAATGCTTTCTACTTTTGCAGCTGATGAACGGTATATATTCCCAATGACAGAAAAGTTCAATATGCAATTATTTTCACCTGTGAGTTGGGAAGTCATACCCAACACATTAATGGAATTTGATGAATGGGAACATGTAACAAATGTCAAGAATGTTATGCTTGCATCTGAAGGTACTCGGAGTGGTTTGAAAGGATACATTGCTGTGTCGACTAGTTATGCTTATGGTGAAGATGTGACAAGCAGAGGACGGGTACTGATATTTTATTACTAATTCCTTAAAATATAGAGAATTTTTATTTCACACTAATTTTCAGGATTTCTGACATGAAGTTGCAACCCCCTGATCCTATTAATCATATTTAGTGAAATACTCTTGATATGTTAATGTTTTAAGCAGGAAAAAATATTCCAGCCATAAACAACCAAAACTGACCAAGTTAGGAAGACTTAGGATTTTAGTATTTCAGGCCAATGTATGATGCTCTTCAAGGAAGCAATTTCTGCGTGCACACGCACACACACACACACACACACACATTTTACTGTATTTGATTAAATAGAGATGGAACATTGTATAAAAAATTTATACTTCGATTTTTTTACCAGTGTTTACGGATTAAAATAACATATATTATAATTACCATATCTAATAGTTTAGAAATTAGCTATTAAGAGAAGATTAGAGTAGAAATTCTGTACATGCATCTTTTCTTTTATGATGCCTTATATATTTATGTATTTCTAAAAATAGGTGAGTTATTAAAAATTTGTATTCAGAAAAATTGGCTTTGATAAAATTAGAATTGTTTTCTGTTAATACATGAAACGTTTTTATCAGCATTAAAAAATAAATAAGTATATAATATTTTAAGTATTTAATCATTTTTTGAAAAAGAAAAATTGGAAAATTAAATACTTGTTATTCTTGTTATTATTAAATACTTATATTAGTTATTCAGCTTATACTATCAGTAAACTATAGTATGTACTTAATAGCAGTAAAAGAGTTAAGATTAGGTTTGTCAGTAAAATTATTTATATTACATCTATGAAACAGGTCTTTTCAATTTTCTCAGTTATCTTAACATCCTTTATAATTTTTTTGTACAAGCAGAAGCGACGAGCACAACACAGAACGACATAATACAAAATGAGGAAAAGCTAATGAAAATTTGTGAGATTTTACTAGGGATTTCCTACTTGTGTCGACCACAGGCAAGGGAAACATAGGGGTCTTTTAGAAGAATTTGCTTAAGATCAGCAATTTTTATTCCTTCGCTCGGAGTGTGGGAACTGCTCACGAAAGCATTTTTACAGAGCTTTCTGTTGCATTAATTAATTAGAAAAAGTGTAATGGGATCAGGAAATAAGAGAATATTTTAAAATGAAGAAAATATGTGCTGAATTGAGCTAAAAATGAGGAAATTAATTAAGTTTAAATTAGATTTTAAAATATTATTACACACCCACAAACACTCTTGGTGTAAGGAGAATAGGCTTTCAACTATTGCAGTTTGATTGGGATCTTTTACCTATTACTGCATACACTCCAGATTTCGCTTTATCTGATTATTACTTCTTTCTGTCCTTTAAAAAAATTCGCTGCGCGATGAGCGCTTTAAATTCATCAACGAAATAAAAGCACACCTCGAGGATTATTTCTTTACAAAACACTACAATTTTGGAAAGAAGGCATAATGAGACTTCCTGAGAGATGGAAGAAGGCAAAAGAGCAAAATGATTCTTACAAAATAAATAATATCTTAAACAATAAATATTGTGTATTCATTTCATATTAAAAATAGGAAAGAAACTTATGGGATACCCTAATATATATATATATATATATATATATATATATATATATATATATATATGTTTTGAATTGTTTCATTGATTTATTTTAATCCATGTATGTTTTTAGGAATATTTTATATAATTTATATAAAACAATTTTATCACATTTAAATATCAAGCTCAGAGATCAGAGTTATCCTCATAATAATATTATTCTAACTATTCAATAATATTCTATCAATGTGAACATTTGTGAATTAAATAGCACAATTATCAAAAATTACTATGAAAATTCTAATGAGGATTGTTACATTAATGTGGATCTAATGTTGTGATTGATAATGCTTATAGTTATTGAAATTCTGTATATGGAGAACTTTAATTCATGATTCATTATGTGTTTATTTTATATGTGACATTAATAGTAGTGATTATTTTCCTTTTTTAATAACTTTAAAGATAATCACTGAGTTCTTTGTTTTCTGTTTTAGATCATAATTTTAGATATTATCGATGTTGTTCCTGAGCCTGGTCAACCTCTCACCAAAAATAAAATGAAGGTAAAACAAACCGATGTTCTCTGTGGTTTTCAATTGTTTTAATTTTAAGATACTAATAATTTAATAATCATATAACTTAAATGTTTATGTTTTACAAAGATTTGTTATGAGAGTTCATGAAAAAAATGCATAATAATAAATACAATAAAAGTTATTTTTAATAAACTGAAATGCTTTTAGCTCTATATTATTTGTTAAGAATGTTTGGATCATTATTTATTAAGATGTTAAGTTGCAGTGCCTGTTATCCAAATTCATTTTATTTATTTGCCAGTTTTTTTAAAAAACTTTTTACTTTTACCGTCAATTTCTGTTCTATTATTAGTTTCTTCTTTCCAAAGTATATATGCACCAAGTTTAGCAATTATAGCTCCAACGAAAGTCAGTATACATACACGTTTGTTTTTATTATTAGTGAAAGTTTCCACTTACTTTGAATTAGAATTGACTTGGAACATTTGTAAATTAAAAAAAATCTATGCTCAAGTACCAGTAAATAATGGTTTACAGTGTAACTTTTAACCACAAGTTTGACACAGCATGGCCAAGTCTCGCTTTTGCACCATTAAAAATGAACCATCCAATTAGTGCCAACAGATTTATGGCTTTGAAAATTGGGAAAAGTAAATGATTGCTCAGACTGAGCAAATTCAATTCATGTCACATGTATTTGAAAAGTCTCAAAACTAGCTAAGATTTTGTATCAAGCCATACACCATTGGCAAAGAGTTGATGTTTTAAAATAAATTAAATTTTTCCTATTAATTTTTTATAAAAATTTTATAATTCACTGAAATTAGAAAAAATGATACTATATCTAATTTTGTTATAATTTTTTCTTTAAAAACTTAGTTTGATAATTATCCGTCTTAACCTAAATTATTTTCAAAATCTTTATTTTTTTTCTTTTAAATAATTTTTAAATTTTTAAATAAATATTGACTTTTTAAAATGAAAATTATATGTTCTATTGAATTTGTACAATGCATAATCAATCTGCTAACTTAGGAAAGTTTTTTTACAGACTGTTTATAGTAAAGAGCAGAAAGGTCCTGTGACAGCAATTTGTCAAGTTTCTGGCTTCCTTTTGAGTGCCATTGGACAAAAAGTAAGCCATTATATTTTTAAAAAAAATATTTTGAAGCTAAATAGAGAATAAGTAATGTGCATTAAACTGCAAAAACTCTTAATGAGGCAGCCTTATCCTAAATTACAAGTTTCAGTTTTAACAGTTGAAAGAATTTAATTACACATTTAATTATTTGTATATAATTTTAAAAAAGTACCTTCATGTTAGATTTTAAACTGCTTGCATGATAGGGTATAGCTATTTGCGTTAAAAGTTTTCATAGCTTTATTATTGCTGTAAGAATAAATAATATGGTTGCGGACATTATGAATAAAGGAATATTTCTATAAAAATTATTAATTTTCAAAAACTTTTTTGTTAGCCTTTTGAAACTTTTTTATTAGCCTTTATCAGCGCAGCCCTTCAGTGCACTTGCAGCAGAAATGGAAACATTAGCATCAGAATCTAAGTGTGGAAATGTCATTTAATGTGGGGCACACATTGCTATAATAAATGATTTGTAACATTATTTTTGTTATTTGCTTGTCTTTTCTTACACTTATGTACAAAACGCAACCTATCGGATACTTCTTGAATTTTTGTTTGTTTTTCCTTACCTTAAAAAAAAGCATGTGACTTATCGATACTAAACCTGCAAACCGTTTTTTATTCTGCTTAATTTTCTGGGTTTTATAAATTTTTTCAGTTTTTATGGATTTTTTGCCCACACTGTATATTATGTTCATAGAAAACAAAAAAACAACCAATATAAAATAATTGGTGTGACAGAAAAAATAAACAATTATTTTTGATTAAAAATTATTTATAAAATCCTATTATTTATTAACTACAAACTTCTTTTGAAGACCAGCTATTTGCCAGGAATAATTGATTATGTTTAAATTCAATTAATCTTTTATACATAACTAGTTGTTTTTGGTCCACTCCAAATATTTTGAAACATCAAACTTAGACAAACATCAAAGCCTATCTATTTTAATAACTTTACACCTACTCTGCTTATTGTGCATATGGATATTCCTAATGGAGTCATGTCCCATGTTATGACATCATATCACCATTAAAAACATGTAGTGCTTAGGTAATCTACCTTATTACTAGGTAATCTATCTTAATTTTACTTTGTATTTCGTGGTTGTAAAACTTCTTATTTTTCTAGTAAATTGAGTAGATGTGTATCAGAAATATTTTGTAGGTGTGTAATCCAGATAAAAATAGTAATAAATAATCGAAATAGAAAATATTTAAAAATTTTATTGTTTATTTTATAGTTATATGTTATATTATATTTTTTCAGATTTACATCTGGCAGTTAAAAGACAATGATTTGATTGGTGTTGCATTCATAGATACACATATCTATATTCATTCAGCAATATCTATAAAAAATCTAATAATCGTGGCTGATATTTATAAATCAATCTCTCTTCTAAGATATCAGGAAAATAGTAGAACTTTGTCACTTGTTAGCAGGGTAAGTTTATACTTCTGAAAAAACTTAGTTTCAAAATGTATCTTTATTCAGTATATTTTTCATTTAGTTTTTGCTTTCGAGAATTAAAAAGAACCTTGAATTGCTGACTTGTTTAAAATTCTCTTTCTTTATTGCATAATTTAATGAATTGGTAGTATTTAATTTAATTAGAATACATATTTGTCAAAGATTGTAAACTTGGAACAATCTTAGTAAATTTCATATTATTTATTGATTTTATTAACTATATATATATATAACTGGGAGAGTAAAATATTTATAGTAAATTTCATATTATTTATTGATTTTATTAACTATATATATATAACTGGGAGAGTAAAATATTTAATCTCATTACATAATCTTTTTTAAAAAAAATAGGAAATGCTTTTTCTTATGGAATGTGTTTGGTTATTTAGAAAGTTCTTTGTGTTAAAGAGAAAGGCATTTTAAATAATTTGTTAGATTGGTAGTTCTTATGTAATAAGTACTAAACAATTTTTAAAAGAAGATATAGTTTGCATAAACTGGTACTTATATAATAGAAACATTTTTAAAACATCTCTTAAGGTATCTTATCTTTTTGAAGATTTAAGAAGCAGCATTTTGGAAGAGAAAATTACAGTTGCTAACATGTGTACCGATTCTTATGTTTTTAAGCAATTAGAATTCCAACAATGATATTAATTCTGAAATTCAGATAAATAATAGTATGAAAATGGTGTATGATTTTCAAAATTGTTATTATTAACAACACTTACAGTCCAAAAATCCAATGCCAAATGAAAAGCAACAGACAGTGTATTCTCCATAATGTGTTCTTTGATATTTATTATATGAATATAATTTCTCTAAGAGCAGTTATTTACTTTCTATTTTGATAGTTATTAATGTTAAAAACTCATAAAAGTTATATCTAAAATCTGTAATAAATCACAAAATAGATATTTTAAAGTCAATTTATTGATTGATCTGTTTTAATAAGCTACAATATTTGTAAAATCATTTTTTACTCCAAAATTTTGAAGAAGAGTTTTTTAGTGGCGGATGTGGGTAACAATTTTTCTTTTAATATAGATTTTTAAAAAAAAGACATTTCGCTTTTATATTCAGTGAAATATATTTAATGAGATCAGAAGAAAAGATTTCTTCATTCTAATCAAACAACTACTTTTATATTAAGTTTAAATTCTGTACTTTATTTCTTAAATTATACATAAATTAATTGAATTTGGCATTGGAAAGTTAAAGCTTCCCCCATTCTATTCGATGCAATAGAATTTAATCGCATTTATAACAAAATACACTAGTATGCTTAGAAACTAAGTTCTTCGGTTATTTTGTTTTGCCATAAAATACAATCATCAGAATTAAAATAAGTTCTGTATAAAATTGTTGATTTAGTTAATATCTATATTTTTATATTTAAAAATATGTATTTAGATTAAATTAAATTTTATCGTAAAACTTTGTAGGATGTTCAGCCATTAGAAGCATATGGAATAGAATTTCTTATCGATAATGCACAAGCTGGCTTCTTAGGTAAATAACATTTTTTTTTTTTTTTTTGCCTAAATTATGTCAAAATGACCATTTTTTTAAAAAATTTCTATTTTTATTTCTTTGATTTCTAATTATTCTTAACTATTCCTTTGATTATTAGTATCGGATGTTGAGAAAAACCTGGTAGTATTTGCCTATTGTCCAGAGGCCAGAGAGAGTTTTGGAGGATCAAGACTTCTTCGTAAAGCAGACATGCACCTTGGCTATCAAGTAACATCATTTTTTAGGATATGTAGTCGTCTTGGAGATTTAGCAAATTATGATAAGCGGCAGGCTGCTATTGTTGAAAAGAGACATATCACAATGTTTGGTAAATATTTTTGATAATATTTTTTATTTTACATTTTAAAACATAAAGTTTTATATTGATCTTGCGTTCTTCCTTCCCTTTTTTAGCCACATTGGATGGAGGGTTAGGTTATATTTTACCCATTTCTGAGAAAACATATAGAAGGTTACTAATGTTGCAAAATGTTCTAGTAGTGAACATTCCACATACAGCGGGTCTCAATCCAAAAGCTTTTAGGTAAGTGTATAATTGTTTATTTTCAGAAGATATTGTTTAATGAATTTTCAAGTTTAAAAATACAAATGTCAATCTAATAAAATATTTGCTTTTATTACCAGGTTATATAAAAGTCAACGGAAGTTACTACAAAATCCTCATAAGAATATTCTAGATGGAGATTTACTGACCATGTTCTTAAATCTTTCCATTTCAGAAAAAAATGAAGTTGCAAAACGCATTGGCACTTCTTCTGACCAGGTAAAATGCAAACGAAATTAATTCAAAAAACACTATTACTTAATTAATTTGTTTAAAATTCTATTTGTATGTTTAAAGTAAATATGACAACCAATACACAGTCTCCAATGGTCCAATTTCGCGAATTTTTGTTTCTTATTAAAGTTTGTGATTCCTAGATAGTCAGCCATAACCATCTGCTCTCTTCTACATTTTTGTCACTTTGCTAAGATAGTTGACATTTAGAATGCTCTATTATTACTGTGCAACTTTTACTTATATTTTGTATTTAGCCGCCTTTGGTGACTAGCTGGCTCACCAGAATTATTGATTATATTTACTTTCAATTAAATTTTTAGGCATAAATTAATATTTATGATTTCTCTACGAAAATATTTTTAAGCCTCAAAATATGACAGAAATTAAAATCGTGTTAGTGTGCCTTGCACTTGTTCTATTTATTGTGTATACGATCCATCTTAAAAGTGTCAAATGACATTAGATCATAGCACTTAAAAACGTAATTGTCTAGCTGATTTATTTTCTAATGTTCACATCACTGTTCATAATGGGAAAAAAATCTTGCGATTATCTTTTTGACGAGAGAGACAATGAAAAGAATTTGAATTTCAGTTCAACACCATAATCTATTAAAAATAAGCAATAAATAAATAAAATAAAATAAATCATCGAATTGTTTTTTGCATGGTAGTTAAAATGGCATCATTATAAATTAAGTAATATTTTTGAGCTTTAAAATAATATAAAAATTACTTTTGTGCTGAAATATTTTTGGGGGTTATTATTAAAAAACTTATCCTTAATTTTTAAAAAAAATTATGCCAAGTTGCACATTCCAACCTTCTAAAGTATATAGAGCCAAATTTGGTAGCTCTTGGTCTAATGACCTGACTTGTAAATGTTGAAACACACATATATTTATCTTATTAGAAGCGGTAGAGATTATATTTTTGTTTTGATATGTAGTTTAGTTGCTAGTAGATAAGATGTTGATACAAATTGACAAAAGCGATAAAGTTGTGGACTGTATTAAAAAGTCTTGTTTTGTGCAATATCTCTTAAAATGGAGAAAGTAGATGACCACTGGTGACGTATCTCCAAGTGATAAGCTTTTGTAAGATATAAAAACTTTCAAAATCAATGCATTAGACATTTTATTCAGTGGTTGTGACTGACTAACACAAAGTTTTCTGCATAAAGAAGATTCAGTGAAGTAGCATTTTTGAGAATTCCTGAGAATAGATGGCAGTTGAGAGCAGAGGATCAATGATGATATATTTAGGAACCATTAACTTCCACTTGAAATAAAAATTGGCAAAATTTTTACAGTGGTTGAGACTGTGGAATTGGTATTTTGATATTTTTTTTCTGCCGCCAATTACTATAAATATATAGGTGGTGAGCGAATAGCTAATTGTTAAAGTGATTATTTATTTATAAAATAATATGTTTAAGATGTTTCATTAACTAATCTTTAATATAAGTAGGTTACCTAACATTAATAAATAAATATATATATAGGTAAGAAATTTAAACACTTTTAACAATTGTTTTTAAAAAATAAATTACTGCATGTGGATTAAATCTTAATTTTTTCATTGAAAAGCAAGAAATTGAATGATTTGTTGAAAGAATGAAATTAGCTTAAATTTCATTATATAAAAAAACCGTGTATAAAATTAATGAAATTAATACATAAAAGGCTATTTTTAGTAAAATCCTAAAGTGGTGTAAAAGTTTTAATGATATAATATAAAAATCTTATACAGGGTGTTTATAAAGTCCCGGACCCATTTTGATGTTTAATAACTCATAAAATAATAAAGATAGATTAAAATTAATAACATAAATGGTTAAATAGACTCAAAAAGTTTCATGACCCTTGTCAATGAACTTCCACGTGTGCCCCCTTCGTCGCACGGAGAATATCAAGTCGATAGTCAATTTCACGCCAGGTAGCGACAAGCATGTCGGCATCCACAGAGCCATTTGCGCACATTATGGCAATTAAGAATGCCAGAAACATGAAAGGATGCTTCATCGGAGAACATTATGCTCTTCAGAAAATCAGCAGCATCTTCTATCCTCCTTAGCATATCTGTTGCAAAGGCCATCCTCCTAGGCCTATCGTTCGGTTCCAAAACTTGAACAATTTGAACTTTGTATGCATGCAGTCTTAATTTTTTCTTAATAACTTTGTACACCGTCGAAATTGGCATATCCAGTTATGTTGCCGCTGATCTCACAGATATTCTAGGATTGTGTAAAAATGTCTCTCTGACACGCTCAACATCAAAATCACTTGTGCAAGGACGTCTGGAACGTTTCTTATCTTCGATACTTCCAATTTCTAGAAAATTCTTTTTCCACCCGCAAGATGCTGTTTTTGGATGGAGGATCTTTTTGGTAAATTCTTCTGAAATTTCTCTGTGCTTGCACTATCGATTTCATTTCTATGAACCACCATAAAATCTGTGCTTTCTCTTGTGGTGTACGCATTCTCCTTAATATCCACTCGAATAAAACATCACATAAAAAAGTACTACATAGAACAAACACATCAAAAGTAAACATAACATTGCAATAGTTGCCAAAAACAAAAGAGAGAAAAATGCAATTAATAAGCAGACAATATTTAGAAAAGTACAGATATTTAGACTGGAAAATGAAATTATCTGAAAATAACCACACGTGCAGACGATATTTACAAAAGTAAAAATATTCAAACCTGAAAAGGAAAATATATGAGTTGTTCCATCAATAAATGCCATAAGTTTGTTTATATTTTTATTATTTTACGAGTTATTAAACATCAAAATGGGTCCGGGACTTTATAAACACCCTGTATATTTTTGATCTTCAAAGTGATTTGTAAAAGGAACATACAAATATGCATTTTGTTTATTGTTCTAATTAATAGTAATATGTCACTTTACATGCTTTGTCAGAATCTGTTCAACTTCTTTTTTTTTTTAAAGTGGGCTATTTTTTTTTAAACCTTTTGAAATTTTATAAAAATGAATAATGAAATGTTTTCAAGAATTAATGCAAGCAATTTAATAATCAAAAAATGTTTTTAGATATTATATGTTAATGTTCAGATTTAACAAATTTTAGTAATTATCTTACATGAAGAAATATTTTCACCCTTTCAACATTATTTTTGGATTTGGGAACAGAAACATTACAATATCAAAGTTGTTTATATGATATAGGGAAACTAATGTATACTTTCATTGCTTTTACAGTTTACATGAAGCAAGTTTGTAATATTTCAGCTCATCGGAGATTATTTTTACTAGTTTTATGTTATTCATAAATACTAAATTCGTTTTAATTTAAAAAGAATGCAACTTAATTAATGATTCTAGCATTAATAAATGTTTTATTTTTTCAGATTCATGAGGATTTACTTGAAATACATCAATATACATCATATTTTTAAAAGGAAGAAATCCTTTTAAACTATGTTATAAGGAACTTAAAAACAGCATTTTAAAGTGCATTGCGTTGTACTATCTTCTGTATTATATTTTGTCATGAATTTCATTTTATAAAGCAATTCATAAAAATAACTTATAAATGTTTGTTAAAAATTTTACATATTATTTATTATTTTCATTGAACAAAATATGTTTTGAGATTATGTATTTCTTGATGGATTTTTCATTCGTGCATCTTCAATTTTTTTAAAGTAGAAATAATTGATCCATGTTATAACTTTTACTATTTCACAGATATAGAAAAAGTTATTTTATTTTGATAGTGAAAGATTTCAGTGTGCACTATTCAATTTCTTTGAGTGAAAACAAGTATAAAAAAATACTTGTTATAAATGAATTATTGTCAGTCAGATATTATTTTTAATATTTTATATATTTAAATTTTGTTTCAAAATAAAAATGTCATTCAGAGATTAATTATATGGTTGGAAAATGACTGAGAAAGAAAGCAGTAATGAACAATAAAATTAGTTTATTCTCAAAATTATTAATTGAAAAATATATACTATCAATTTACAATCAACTTGCGATATCAATATAAATTTATAAATAAATATTTTTATTAACTGCTATCTAGATTGCCATAAATCATTCATATTAAAATCACAAGGTACTTGAAGCTTTTTTAAATTCTGAATGTAAAATGTCAATTCTTGAGTTACCAACCTGGAAAAAAACAACAACACCTAATTAATCCTTTGAACCAATCTGCTAAAATTGGTTTATAAAAAATACATTCTGGAATGATCGATTTTAGTATAAATAAATTTTTTTAATGGAGTTTAGAAGAATTATCTTTCAAATTTGCCATTTCGATTCAATTAAGGATCTACGGAGCACTTCAGATGTTAATTGTTTACTCATAATTTTTGTACTGAATCATAACATCTAAGAATGTAATGTCGTATTCAGTTTAAAATTTTGGTAATTCAGTGTGCACGTGATGCGTGGGCTCATAATTAGAGCAAACTGATTCCAACTTGCAGGCTGTACAAAAGACATTCCTCAAAATAAAAGATGCTGAATATCAGGCAGAAAATATTAATTTTTATCATCATCTTGTTTTATATTGTGTTTTCAAATACATTTATGTTTCTGTAAAATTTGGAGAAATTATTTTTTCAACCCATATAAACTTTGTTCATTTAGTCTATGCTATTTGAGTTTGACATGTTTAGATACTGAAAGTATAAAAATTAATCAAACTCAGCAGAAGATCTTGCACAATTGGCCAATCCAAGAGGGATTTAATAAATAAATGGAAAAGTCAAAATCTATGCTGAAATTAGAACTAAATTTGTTTATGTTTCCATTATAAAAGTCTGTAGAATAATTAAAGTATTTCAGAAACTTCTTCACTTTTATGGTATTTGTTATTGAAGCAGTATTTGAAATAAATCTATTAAAAAAACATTGCACTTATTTAATTTATATAAAAAGAGAATAAGAATGGAAGTATTAAAATATGTAACACCATTTGTATATGATTAGTTCAATTGAAAATCATTTTAGTTTATCATTAGCCAAAATTTTGGAAAATTCCAGATAGGATACAAGTGACCATTTATTTCTATACTGTTATAGATAATATACCACTTGAAAATTTAATTGTATTTTATGTTAGATACAATTAACTTTAAGGCTAATTTTTATTGTACATGATGAAGATAAATCTTCCACAATTACATTACATTTTTATGAATTAAAAAAAATACTTCATAAAGTGTGCATTACTTTGCATGTTTCAAAAAAACCATTACATGAATTAAAAATTAGCGTACAGTTAGCCAAGCCAAGCCAAACTGAAGAGTTGGGGGCTTTAAAATTTTTTGTTGTTTTCTTAACAGGCAGTGGATTAAACTGTTTACACCAACATCACCCAGCAATTTATTGTATTTCTTGACCAGGTCGAATACTTTTATTGGTTTCAAAGATGTAAAGCCTTTTGCAATGAAATAATTTCATATCTTCCTTTTTGTGGGGTTACCTAAATCTATATGCAAATTATACACTTTATAAATAATAATGCATTAATTAGAAATGAGATTTTTAAAAAATAAGCATTCATTCATTAAAACCACTGATATGAAATTTGAGAGAAACATTTGTACTCACATTTCAGAAAAAGGATTGTATTTTGATCATCTACTATGAAGGTTTTAGTTTCATCTCTTTTGTTCTTAAGGAGAGTCTATTCTAAATAGTCAGTTTTTATGCCCTTTTCTAATTTTTTTAATGTGCAAAATACAAGCTTTATTGGCACATATATAGTATGAAAACATTAAAAATTATATTATTTTGGTTTAAAGGAGAAACACTATGATTATAATAATAATAAAAAAATCCTATGCATTAATTTTATCATTCAAGGCTTATATAATTCTTTAAAAAATCTTAAATATTTATCAAATTTAGATTATAATCTTTACCCATGTTGAGGTCCACCATCATTGTTAACTTGCAATCTTGCAAGATGATCCCGCAACTTGTTTTTGAAGTTATTATTCACTCGCAGGAAAATATTATTTAGTTCTTCTGGAGAAAGAACATTATGAACAAATTCATGAACTTTTGTAAGCTGCTTTGAAATAGCATTAAATGAAGGTGAAGGTACAGGTGCCTTCACTTCCCACTAAACAAACAAACAAAAAAACAATTAGTCATTCAATTAATATTTTACTTTGAATGCTGTCATGTATTTTAAGCACTGAAGAGTAATTCTAAATATTAGCAGATTGCATAAGAAATAAAAACTTTTTCAGATAACAACAGAGCTGCTTTCAGCAGAATTAAATGTTAAAATTTTATTCCTTTTTATAAATCCCCACAGGATCAATATGTAAATTTGATTCAACCATGTTCCCTCCCCTTCCTGTATTTAAAGCATTGTACTCTTCTGTCACTAAAACAAAATGACAATGTATTTTATGAATATCTTTGAAGTTATTCATTTGAAACTAAGCAGTTTAATAATTCCATTATTTGTGGCATTAATTTTTATCATTAAAAGAGAAAAAATGCTTCCTTATAATTGAAAATAGTTGAATATGAAAGAAAAACATGCTTAAATACATTATATTAATTATCAAAAAAAAAATGCCTATAATTCATGGCACACATAAACAATCCAGGGTTATCAGATAGTAAGCAGTTATATGTTGTTTAACGAAGGTAATACTAGGTTAATAAAACGAATCGTACTTTATTATTAAAATATAAAAGACAACACGAACTGCATTTTAAATTAGAAATAGGCGTGACATGTTTTTTTTGGGAGGTGGGTAGGAGATTTTGCATGGCAGATTACTCACTAAAATAATAGTGGACACATTACAGCAACTTTGAGTAATTAAAAAGACATGTACTATTTCAGAAATAAATAGATAATTAAAAAGCTAAATTAGTTTTTAATTAAAAATAGAACTAACTAATAAAAATTTTACCTTTCGTAATTGAGTTTCAAACATGTCAGAAATAATGGATTCCAATTTATGACTAATTTCACGAATATGTTCCATATAAATCTGTAAAATAAGGAAAAAAAAAAAAAAAACTTTTTATGTTAAACTTGTACAAAAATTGATTTCTAAATATTTAAAAAACTTTGATAGTAATTTTCATAAGAAAGTTAAATTCTTAAAATCTCATATTAAAAGCAATTAATGAAAAACATACACACTCACTTTAGATACTTGTTCAAATTGCTTATCTAGTTTTTGCTGCTTAACAGGAATTTTACTTTGAAAATGGTTTTTAACATAAGGAATGAAGTATACAATAAGATGCAAACATCGAGAAGTTAAGGCTAGAAAGAAAATGCAAAATAAATATTAAAATATAAGAGTAATGTACATTCATATCAAAATTTTCCTATGCAGTATGCTTTGAAAATTAGATATATCCATAGGCACAAAATTAAAATATTCTTTTTAAAACTTTCCAAACTTTTGTGCAAGACTTAAGAACAAATATAAAATGAAATAAAGATTAAACTAGTCTAGATCTTTTATTTCAACTTTAAAAACATTTTTAGAGGCCTGAAAATCAGCATATTAGATAAAATCATGTTTAAATATTAAAACTTATATATAAAAAAAATACCTAAATGCTTTGTAGTTATGGTTTTCAGACCTACTAACTGTAGAGCTCCAGCACCTAGCACAAGTTGACAGGTTCTTGAATTAAATGCCTAATTATAAATTAATTTAATTAATAAAAAATTATTTCACAAAATAAATTTGTATATAAAAATATTTTGCATTTTTGGAAATAAAAATAAAAGTAATAATTCATTAACTATCCTTGAAATGTAACAGAATCAAAACACATTTGGGTTAGTTACATTTTTTTACAAATTAATGTAACATAGCGGAATAAAAACTACAACTATTCTATAGAAAATATTTAGTTCCATATCAAAAGTTTTTTTTTTTTTTTTACAAAGTTTGAATATGAAATATACAAGGAAATTATAAAATATTTTTTGCACAAATAAGTTTAATCTTACAAGGGGAGGGCACAGAGTTGAAATCTGAGATCGGGATGAGATTTAGTATAATGATAAATGCAATGGCCAGTCAATTTTGAGAAAATGGTCCTCAAACTTTTGGTGAAGCTTATATACTGATAACTTGACTCCCCTCTGGATGATCCCAATGGCATTGTTGTATAGGTAACCGTATCGTATGGGGAAGGTCAGGGTTCAAACCTGACTGGGACTTTTTTTTTCTTTATTAATAATTTGTATTCAATTAATATGTTTTAGTTTTTGTATCCAAAAATAAATAATTACTATCGAAATACATAATAATAAAATTAAAATTTTAAAAGAAAAAAATTATAAATACAGATGCATTTAAAAAAAATTAAATTATTTAAATTTAATTAATGATTTACAGATAGTTTTAATTAATATGCTCCTTATTTTTATGCAAGGATAAATGTTTATTATTTTAACACTTAAATTGTAATTTAATATTTAAAAAATAGTAATAAATACAACATAAATGGTGACAATTATTAATTATAAACACTCACGTTGTAAAAAAATTATTCAATATTTAAAAAAAATTATCTTATACACATTTATTTTCGATTATATACAAGAACCAGAATGGTAACTATTGTAAAGACATTGGAAGCAAGATATATTTCAATATCTTGCACAACTGATAAATGATGATTATTCACAAGAGCAAGGTTTCTTTAAGAGATGTATGGGAAAACAAACTTCATTTACATTTAAAAATATCTCCACTTCATCAGAAAGTTGGGCAGCATACCATGCATGCCTTATCTTATTAAAAATTGGCGATGACAATTGACGGTATACAATTGATTGAATTTTTACACTACCTTCACAAGAATTTATTTCTTGATCATGTTCGATTAAATAAGAACCTGCTCTCTACTATTCCGTTTAATTACTGCAGTTGGAGACGTTTGCTTACATATTTAACAAATATCAGCTGCTCCCTTCAATTTTTGATATAAATACAGCTTTTTTGAGTTAGAATTGATAATTTATTATTATTAAAATCCAAGAATTTGAAAATTAATTGTTTGAAAGTGATACACGCAAGTTAAATTTTCTGTAAACGTAAATTAATGTTACGTTTTTAATTATTTTTCCTTTAAACTTAAACATTAAATTATAATTTAAATATTAAAAGAATAAGCATTTAATCTTGCATAAAAATATGTAGCATATTAATTAAAACTATCTGTAAATCATTAATTAAATTTAAATAATTTTATTTTTAAAATGCATCTGTGTTTATAATTTTTTTTCTTTTAAATTTTTAATTTTATTATTATGTATTTCGATAGCAATTATTTATTTTTGGATAAAAAAAATTAAAAATATATTAATTAAAAGCATTTGTAAATTTTTAATAGAATAAGAATTATTAAAAAAAGAAAAAAAAATCGGATCCAGGTTTGAACTGTGACTTTTTGCATACGAGATGGTTACCTAGACAACCACACCATTGAGATCATCTGAACGGGAGTCAAGTTATCAGTATATAAGCTTCACCAAAAGTTTCAGGAACATTTTCTCGAAATTGACTGGCCATTGTGTTTTAACATTTTCATGAATGAACATTCTAAATGTATGCAATCAATATACTAATTCTCATCCTGATCTCGGATTTCAACCAGTGCCCTCCCCATGTCAGTCCGCAAATTTAATCTTCAAGACCATAGTTTAAAGAAATTCGCTTAAAAAGGCATTTTTAAAAAAATGCAAGTTGAATAAGTATCAATCAAGAATAAAAAGAAATATGATTGCTTTTTTATATTGCTCTAAACACTTTCACGTTTTGTTAAAAGTATATTTGTTGAGATTTTATTTCTGAATTTCAAACTTTTCTAAAAAATTAATTACTACTTAAAGTATTTCGGTTTAGAAACACTAAATCAGAAATTTAATTGCATGGAATAAAAATTGTAACAAAATAAAATAAACTGCACACCTTGAGTAACTCTACAAGACGATTAGCAAGATCTGGAGCCAGCATTGGTAGCTCTTCAGCACATTGGCAATATTCAATAATCATTTTAAAAAGCATAAGAGCTGTTCTGTAAGAGGAAAGAGAGAAGAAATATTTAATATAAAAGGTTACATTATGCAATCTAATTTACAATTTTGGAGCAAATAATAATTTTTCATCTAGACAGAAACTGCTAAATGAGAGTTCTAACATTCAAAATTTAATGTTTTGAAGTTTAATGATGCCACAAATATATTTTCTTACGTCATTGGTGAATAACAACAATGTTCCATTAAAATAAACTGTCAGGAGAAATGAAAGAAGTAATTATAAAATAGTTTCATGTTAATTTTATTAAGTGAAATTCCATGAAAATTTGTTGATTGGTAGCTGAAGGCCAGTTTCCTCAAGTAGTCCATTGAAACTCAATTTTGCTAGAAAAAAAAATGTGTAAATGTCAAGGCTAATCTTGAACTATGGAAAAGAGCACTAGTGGATGTTTCGTATTATAAATTACAAGAAAGTTAGGAAAAGTGGCATTTTCTTATAAGATATGAAATTATTTTATCTCCGAATTAGTTATTTTCTCATGAATTTGTAGTAAGCTATAAAGCTATCTTTCTCATACATAGAAATGTAAACAAATCAGATTACTTATCTGTTATATTCTTAGCATTAAACCACTCGACCTTTAATGTTCAAATGTAATTAAAATTTGCACGGAGTATAAAATATCACAAATACTGTAAGACAGACACTAATGGAGAGTAGATTTAGTGAGAAAGACAGCTCTAAAAATATTCTGTTCCGTAATAAAGTTATAACTAAATGTGTCATATTGTCTTTTACTGCTAATAGGATGTCTAGGTATGAATTGTTTAATGTGTTTCAATACTAAAGAAGGTTTAAAGGGATTGTATGCTCATCATCTTTTAGCAGCCATGATTTTGAATAGAGCATTTTTTCCACAATTGACTATTAAAAATCTTCTAAATGTTGTCTAGCCGAGCTATCTGCATAACAAAATATTAGTTACTGACTAGCAACAAAACTCTCTTAATAAAGAACTGTATAAGAAAAAAAATTGCATGTGGAAAATGAAACATGTAACTGAAATGGTAGGTAATTAAGAAAGTAAAAGATATTGACACAAGCCTGTAAAGATCTAAATGTAATCTCAAGCATCATGTTAAGAATTTGGAAAATAGTGATAGGCTGATTAAAAGACTCTTTACAAGGAAATCTAAGACTTATTCCCAGTCTTGGGCTGCAAAATGTACAAAGGCCAGTGAAGTGATATAGAGATCATCATAATAGGAATACCACAGACTGAAATCTAATTCACTTTAATGATGAGTCTTTCTTTTATTTTTCCAATCTAAAAAGAGCAAGTAATAAAGTTTAGCTACTCCGTAGAAGGACAAGTACAAAGGTGGTGATGGGATGGTAACATTTTGATTTGCTATATTTATCTACAAATTTTTTCCAGTACAGTTATAAATGATGAAATATATAGAGAAAAAGCTGGCTTTTGAACTTAATACCAAGTTGTTTAGCTGTGCATTTGCAGTAACTTCTCCTAATGGATTATAATATGAATACCAGTTTTGTTCACTATTGGCAATCTTCAATTTTCTTCACTCCTAGAAGATGAAGGAGTATAACTTTTTTTTATGGATATGCAACAATAGAACAAATGTAGAATAATTTACATCATTTTATTTTCCAACTAAAACATTTTATGAATTGCATGATAATTCATTTTCAATATTTGTAATCTTCCAAATACCACTGAACAATATAAAACAACAGTTTGCATCTCAATCAGAATTGATTAAACCGTATTAAATTTTTCTGCACCAAAAAATTTTAATATTAAATTTTTCCTATTGCATCTTTTATCATGCCTCCCCTTGTCCTTATTTAAAATCTTTTTTCCCCTTTTTCAGAAATAGGCAATTTTACATGCTGAAGATATATCAAATATGACAAAAAAAATAATAAAGAAACTGTCCAAGATTCATGTTTTCAGGTGAAAAATTATTCAAGTTACATGAATTCTTGTGCTTGTTTCTTTAATTTTTTTTGACCAGTGCATTAAACTAAAAAAGATAAAAAAAACACAACTTTAATTTATAAAAATAAAATAAATACCTACCCACACACAGCAAAATTTTCTCCATTAACAATTAAATAAGGCTGAGGTTCCCTGCGATTTTCATTAGTGTTCTTTTTTATAGATGTAATGCAACCTATGGTTGGATATGAGAGTTGTGTCAATACTAGTGTCAGCTTCTTAGTAAAAATAAAAATTATTATGATATTATTATTTAATCTTAATATAGCAAATATACTGAACATTTACCAGATGATACAATATCATTAACTAGCTCTTGAAATTCCATAGGCACATCAGCTTGCTTCCACTGTTCATTTTCTAAAATCAAACTATAGGAAACAAACTATAATAAGACTCTTTAGTATCAAAAGATTAATATATTAATTTAATAGGACATAAGACATGAATGATACATGCAAAAAAAAAAAAAGAGAAGCAAATAAAGTACCCATAATATAAATGAAATATTAATATTAAGATAAACAGTAAATAAGAACATTCTTCAATACAAAGTTTTAAGTATATTTCAAGATTACAGATTTTATTTTCCAAATCTCTAAATTTATAATTACATAGTATTATAAACAACTAAAATTATATCACCATAAACAATCGCTATAAATTCTGAAAATTCTTCCATATAAGTTTCGAAATTTCCCACTTAGCAGAATATTAACATGTAGGCATGTATGACAGATTAATAGTATATAGTTTTTCAATCTATTTTAATGGTAATTTTAATTATTTTTATTCCTCAAGAATTAAACAATATTCAGAACTAATAAATTTTGAATAAATCTTTGATGAAAGTCAATAGTGGTCCTATCATTTTACGTCAGTCAATGAAATATCTGATAAGGAAAAGAAGACTTACTTGAGTTTTACCTTTCTTTCTTCATGAAACCTCATTACAAAACGACTAACCTGATAGAAACAAGACAAAGATTAAATATAAGTCAAAATAATATGTTGAATGATTAGAATTTGACTTAGACTTAATAATATTCTTGTTATAAGACTCCAGGATACTATATATATATATATAAAGAATTATTGCAAAATCAATTAGTATTCATTGTGCAAAAAAGTAATAAAATGTTTATCCTATAAATTTATGGCTCTTTTCTTTCTTTTTCTTATTTTCAATTTAAAAATGACCCTGAATGTAGTAGAAAATTGAAAATTTTATTCTAATATTATTTACTTAAAATAAATATTTTAAAGTTTATTATTTTTAGACAAATATTTTAAAAAAGATTTTCAATGATAAATTCTGTACAATTTTTCATACAAATTTAATTGCTATTATTCTATCAAGTACCTCAAGCATAGTAATAGAGAAAAATTATAAAAACCAGGGTAAATTTAGTAAATATTAATGTAAAAAATTATAAAATTAAATATAAAAATGATTTTTTAAAATAAGATTTGAACTAAAATTCCTTCAGTTTGAATTCCACAATTAGTTTCTTTATAATACACAAAAGGAATATATATATATTTTTAATACAGAGAATAAATGTCTATAAAATTTCTTATCCCTCTTATGAAATGTTAGCTTTATGTAGGCAAAAATGAATAATCAGAGAGAAAATTTAATTATTAATAGTTATTGATATTAAGTACTAAAAATAAAATTTTCTTGCATTAACAATTAAACTTTTAATCGAAAAAGAAAAGTTGATTAGGGGAACAAAATTCATCTGTTTTATTTGAAAACCAAATCTATTTTTCTTATCAGTTTATCAATTCTTATGCATATACCCTCAATAGATTTGTATCCATTTGAACAAATAAACTCCATTTTAATCAATAATAGAGAAGTATTAGTAATACTCAGTATTCTCCATTCATATGACATGTAATATACATTTTCTCTGTAATTCAAACATGAATTAAGAAATGCATAATATGAAAAAGTTAACAAGAAATTACTAGAAAATATTAAGTCTAGTGTTGCCATGAAATATAAAGAAGAGGATTTACTGAATCAAAACATTACAAAGAAGTGTGTTAGAATTTTATATCCACTGATACTTATAAACAACACTCTGGAGATTTACTTATAACAACCATAAATTTTCTCTATTAAGTTCACACCAAAGAAAAATATATCTAATTCCTTTAAAATTGAACCTTATTATCTGGATAATAACACTGGTAACTAACAATCACATTAAAAATGTTTTTTAAAACCTACTTTTTATAGTTGAACGCAAGCATATAGTACAATGGCAACCAGCATTTTATATTACAATCTCACAGTAAATTTTCAGGTACTTGAAAATTTTCTAGATACATAACTGCTAATTTTGGGCATGAAATTGCTAATTATTAATAAAATATGCAGTAATGTCTATATATAAAGCAAATGAATAATAACAATAATAAAATTATATATATAGATTAAACTTGTTAAATCACAATATCTGAATCATAACTAATAAAAAATTCATAGTATACATAATTTAAAAAAATTATTTTTCTATTTTGCATTGTTTTCTCCAACTAGTGATCACCTCTTTCAAATTTTTTTTCCAGGCATTGATTATATCATGTTCAAAAAGTGAGGAAAATTCCAATTGAAATATGTTCTATCCTTGACTGAAATTTTTTCTTTTTCAAAAAAACTATAAAATTTTTACCAGTCTATTTTTAATATACTATGTTTTTATTAAAGATAACATTTATAATGAAGCCTTTTCAAAGTATTACATATTAGCCTTTGATGAATAGTTGGAAACCAGTAAATTGCAAGAATCCTATTTTAATAAATAAATGAAACAACTGAATTTCCTTTAAATGAGTTAAGAAGACATATTTATCCCTTTTAATAGAAAGTTCTGCAATATCGTATTTTCTTTTAAATCCCGTCAAAATATTAGGCTCCATTTTTAATTTATACAAAAAAAAAAAATTTTAATGAATCCAGTGTTAAACCATTATAAATATTTCTGAAATTAATAACATCTTTTCTTTAATATTTACTGGTCTAATTGTAAAGTTAAGAATTTGGCATAAAGCCACTGAAGTGTAACAGGCATTCTATATATTATATTGTAATTGCATGCATTTATCAGCATTAATGCAATTTATTAAAAAATAACCAAAATATTGCATAAAAGATGATTTCAAATAGAATATTTTGGTTACATAAATATCTGTAATAAATACATACCTGGCTTTGTAAAGCGAGTCTCAAAGCTGTGCTTTGCTTTCCAGAAATTTCTTCACTTTTTTGTTGAAATTCTTCAATACTCTTAGCCAAACTTAAAAATTCTGGCATAATTAACTTATCTAATGAACCATCCTGTAAGAAAATATATCTGATAAGTTGCATCTACATATTACAAATACAAATGGAAAACATACTTCAAGCGTTATTTGCATGAAAAGTAATACATAAAACTATGGAACATATATAAAAAAAATGTCAGACTTATATACATGGATTATATATATATTGGAAGATTTTGCATGCCACTTTCAAACAATTATATAATTTGATTTAATAATATTAAATGTTTATTGAAATTCTTTAACAAGTTTTATCTTACCTTTGCCTTTGCTGATAATATCTTTGCGCAACAATCATGTGCATGATCACAAACTGAACACAAGACATCTTTTAAATTTGGCTTAATTTTTAGGTAGTCCTGTTCTGAAATCATTACTTCTGTTTCCCTAATATAAAAAAAAATACATTTTGTACTTTTTCTACAATATTATATAAAATTAAAAAATAAAATAAAAATTTAAAAAGCTCATAAAATATCTTAGCAGATGTATAAAAATTATGAAATAAAACAAAACTCCTTAAAATGGGGTTTAAAAAGTTTTTAATTTCTAAGATAATACAATAACAAAATAATTAAATTATTGCAACATAATCATTTTCTATAAGCTAATCAATATTCAGATAGGTTTGGATAGAAATTATAATCAAACTATTTTCAATATATAAAAAAAAAGTTAAGATGAAATCAGGCACATATTTACGAAAAGAATTATAATATTAATAATAATGTAAGTTTAATATAATAAGATTATGAATATATAATAATATCATTAATATCATTATATATTCATAATAATATTATACTTAATAATAATAAGATTAAGAATTATAATATAAGTTTATTTTATATCCTATATAGATGTGCTTGGAATCAATTTTCCCAGACTTGTTTCAACTTTAGTGTAACATTGTTAAAACTTCACACTTTTCAATATTTTGTAAAATTATAGGTAAATTAAAAACAATACTAAGGTTATAGTTATTAATTTACTTTCTCTCATTTTATCACATAAGTTCACCAACCACTTTCATAACTTTAATCATGAGTCATTATGGTTTGTTAAGTTATGAATTGTATTATTAGTATTAATAAATCATTAATACTAATAATACACATATAATAAATCATAAAAGCTGATGAACAAGAAATTACTGAAAACAAGAGCTGAAAACAAGATAATTACTTTCATTTTATGTTGCTGATTTAGGATAAGAAGGTAATCATTTCATTTGCATATTCAGCTCATATTCTGTTTACATGATAAGGTTACATCATTTTATTTTTAACGAAAGAAATAAAATACTAGTTCAGCTGTGACAAAACCACCAAGTTCACTATCACAAAATGTTAGCTATGATGTGTAAGGTGACAGTAATGAGCAGTATATGCAAATGTTCAAATTAAAAAAAAAATTGGTCATGTGAATTAATATAATGAAATGAAAATGATTATCCTCTTAACCTAAATCAGCACCCTAAAATGAAAGTAATTATCTTATTTTCAGCTCATATGTTGCCAAAAGTGATACGTAAAGCCCATAATGGATTTCCTCTGATAGCCAAATGAACAAATCTTCCCTAATCTGCAGTAAAATTAATCATTTTTTTAAGTACATCCTTTAAAGAAAAAGAAAATATATATATATAAATATGCAGCTTACATCAAGTGTAGTGTATGACATCGATGGAAGTTTTCATCGGTATTTATATTTGCAATATAACCAGCAGCAACTTCTAAGGTGTCATCCATTACTTGATATAAAGCCTAAAATCAAATTATGAAAAATAAAAATTAAATTGTCATAATTTTAATAAATTATTTAATGTGCAACTTTACATGTTACAGACAAATAAATAAAGTGTTAATTTTAATCAATCTTTGAATTTTTGCATAATTCCATAAACCTTTATTTCATGCAATGCAAATGCATTGCATGAATGTCACAAAGAACTAGATATTTCATTAAACACCATTAAAAATATTGATAGATAAATTTAATAATATGCATGAAATATTCCTACATATTATTATAAAAATTAACTTAAATACCAAGAATTTTGAATGATTTTATATATTAACAAAGGATTTATTTCAATATTCAGAGTTTCCATATAGTATTTAAGAACAAAAAAGTAATAACAAAAATAACACTTTTTGGATGGATTAAGAGATTTATATACATTATATATATATTTTTAAGTATAATATAAACAGAAATAATTTTTTACTTGAGCCTTATTTAAATTATTATCACTCCATCATTACTAGATTATATTACTCCATCATTAAATATATTATTATACATATTATTATACTCCATCATTAAAACTAGAATAGAGAAAATCTGCAGTAGTTTACATAAAACTTTTGAAATGATTTTATAAAATTTCTTTTTCAAACATTTCTTTTTGAAATATTCTTATAATACAGTATTGTGAAGTAATTTGTAATGTTTAAATCATATCACATACAAAATGTTTCATATATTATTATTTAGGTATAATTGCACTTTCAATCTTATTTTTCCTTGGTATAAAAGATCAGAAAAAAAAAAAGAAAAAAAAAGATTAAGTTCCAAAACATGTACGTGTACCTAGGAAAGAGCACAATTTTGGTATTTATCCTGTGCAGTCTCTTTTATGTGGGTATGCCCTTGTTAATTATTGGACTTCATTAGTTATATGGAAATATTTTGTACAGATTTTTAAACTGTATATTGCCCTAGTAAAGTCAAATTTATAATATCTAGGTTTAAAAAAATGCATGTCAGTGTTTATTTTTTTAAAAATCTTTTGACTTTTTATTATATTAAATATATGACTGAATCTCCAATTACAGGGGGGAAATTTAATTTGTGTTATTTAACAATTAAAAACTAGAATGCATTTTACAGTAAATTATTTATTCCAAATCATTCAAAAGCAGTTAAAAATTTCGGATTATTGCTTTCATCCACAATTCTGACTTGAGTATATAATACAACGTATATTTTAAATTCTTAAACAAAGAAATGCTTTAAAAAAGGTAAATAATATGGAAGAACAGTTTTTTTTCAACTTTGTTTAATTTCATTCATTTAAAAGTGGTTTACTACAGTTCTAGAAAATGAATATCTGATTTCCAATTTGTTAAACAACTTTATTAGCACTTACATGTAAAATGGTCTAACAAAAACTTATTAAATTGAATGGTGTAAATGCGATTTCTTAAATTTGAATATATATTGGAGGGTTTATAACATTTTTCTGATATTATTTTTTGAAAAGCAAAATTATTTATGTTAATTTTTTTTTATAAGATTACTAATAAATGAAGTGGCTAATCTCTATTAATATTAAGAGTGAATGTGGGCATTTTGTCTACGTTTTTTAGCACTTTACAAGACAGTCTATTTCACTTAGACCTATGAGGTTTGACAGAAACATGCTTTGCAAGATTAAAATAGGCATATAAGAGCATTTAAAAAAATTATGATTAAAAATTAAAGCAAATTTTTTTTTTTTTTTACAATTTCTGAAAATATAATTTTAGAGTAGTTTTTTTATTATCTTAAACCTTGGAAAAAGCAACTTTTTACGGACATCAATTAAGTTGTTGTACAATTTTCTGTAATTTCAATAATTAAAAAAATATTTTTAAAGTATATTTTACAACAAGAAATAAGGAAATTTAACTCATTTTCATTGACATTCCTAATATTTTTTTCTTAATTTTTCTCAAAATTTTCATGATTAAAGTATGAATATTTTGCTTAATATCTGCACTAACTATCTTTGGCAAACAGCTAGTTTGCTAAGATTATTTGATGCAGAAAATTTCAATTTACTTTTATACAAAATTTAACCTTAATGGTGTTCTAAGCAAAGTATTTATAAACTTCAAATTTTCATAGACATGTAACCTATATCTTTTTAAAAACTTTACATAATTCTCGCTGTAATATTGTTTCTATAGTTCACTGTCATTTCACCTAAAATTTGAAGTTTGATTTTAAATGAGAAATAATTAACTTCAACTAATCAACCAACATGCTTGCTGAATAAAAACATTTGCATAAAAAAAATTGTAAGGGAAGGAAGTAGAATCATTTAACACTGAAGTTTTTTATGCATTAACAAAATACATTTCAAAGTTTATTTAATATTCCAGAGGATTAATCAATAAAGATTTTTTTTTAATTCAATAAAAATTTGAGAGCATACCATAAGAAAACAAATTTTAATATAAAATTTTTTGTATAATCAATTATATTATAAGAAAGACAAGTAGTGTTTAAAAACAGATGGTTTTTAAAAATATTTCTTATTTTTTACTTCTGTTGCTAACTCTTTATAACAACAATCATATATTTTTAAAAAGGAAAACTTTATTAAAAGCATATTTTAAAGTAAAATCTATTCAATGTGGCAAAACAACAACTAGATGAATACCTTTATTCATCTTTATTACCTTTATTCATGAAAGAAAAATTCGGCAATAAATATAAATAACAATTTCAGTTCCATTGCCATAATGAAAATATCATTGTAAAATTTAATTAAAAGCATCTTAATTAATAGCATAATAAATCAATCTGTAAACAATGTTTGATTGTCTTTCTGGTAACTGAATTCATAAAATTTTGTCACTATTTTAGTTTGAAGTTTTGATTTCTCATAAAAGAATGATTTTTTAAAAATTAAATTAGTAAACAAAAAAAAAATCCTCTAAAATATTAGATAAATTATGTAATAAGTAATTCAATAGTATATAGTATATTATAGTAATAGTAACATAGAATGCAAAAAATTTCATTGTTGAATGATTCTATTAGCTATTTTTGGTATAGTAATAGTAACACAGTATGCTAAAAATTTCATTATCAAATGATTCTATTAGCTATTTTTGCACTTTTTTAAAAAATGAACATGTTTCAATTCAGCAAACAAATAATTGGATTCAGTTTCATTTTACTCACTTTTCACTCCAAATTTAATTTCAAATATTAGACGAGATGACAAAAAATAAAGAAGGTGCTTAGTATAATGATTAGAATATTGTAAAGATTTTAAAATAATACATCTATTAAAATTTGAAGTTTGAAATACTTTGCTGAAGACAAAAAATTAAGTTATTAAAAATCAAGCAACATATAAAAGATTTAATTAAGATTTTTCTTAATCAATAATCGTAGTGAAGCAATCAATGGTCAAAGAAGACTAAGCTTGTAAGATTTTTTTTTAATTTAAAATGTTTATTGTAATAGTAATCTAATAATAATTTAATGTTTGTACATTTCAAATCAATAATAGATAAATTATTATGCGTTTTGTAATAATTTAAATTCTGGCTGACACTAATAAATCATTCAATTATTATATTTTTAAGATGAATAGAGGCCTACTTGAATTCTTTGCAAAAGAAAATGTAGGTTTTTCATAATGAGTTGAAACATTTCCATCCACTTGTGAAATGAGAGAGATCTTAGCTGCTCAGCAAGGCTGCAGAAGTTTAATTTATATTTAAAAAGAAATAAATAAATCTTAAAATAATATTCATGAATTTTTAAAAATAAAAATGAAAAGAAAGTCATTTAAAGATGTTGTTTTCATAGTATTTATCATTTTATAATATTCCTGAATAATATGCTACAATTGTTTAGTTATCTCAAAATGTTTAAAATTAGGAACTAAAAATAATTTGATTAAAAATTTTCAGGTTCAAAATTTTTATAATTAATAATTACAAGAATATAATCATTAAACTATTTTTAAAAATTCTAACCATTGTATATAATATACTTCCCTTGAGCCAATTCAAATTGCACAATTTTCCTACTAATAAAAATAATATAGTTTACCATATTTTTTCAAGAAAAGAATTTTGTTTCTTGTTCTGTGTTTAAAATTATATAATACCGACCTTGAAATTATTTATACCAATATTAATAGCACAGAAGTAAAAATTCTCGCTTCTAAATGCGAAATGAGATAAAATGCAAAAATTGGAACTTCACATTAAATCACTCACTCATGCGCACACACACATATATATATATTTCCCCATACAGATATGGAATCAAACCATTCTTCATTCTAAAGTGAGAGTTAAATGCAGAATTTTCTAACCATGATTCTTACTTTTATAGAAAAGAAATATAATGAAAATAGAAACTGCTGAAATCATTCTGCTTTATTGCAACAATGAAAATTCTTTTAGGATATACACAACATTTACCAAAAGTAATATAAAATTGCAATAATCGTATAATTAAAATTTTTTAATTAATTTCTATTTCATTGCTATATTCATAAGAATGATCAATTATTTTGAATTGCATTTTTTTCTATATTAAAGACTATACTAAAATGTCACACTCTTTGACAATTATTGTTATTATAGTTAGTGGAAAACAGGTTCTACATACAAAAAAAAAAAAAAAATGATATTATGAAAATTTGATAATTTATCTAACAAAATAATTGTAAAATAATTCATATAATTTTAGATTAATCCAATTAAAAGCATGCCTCAATCAACAAAAATGCCTCATTTTTTTTTAAAGTTGTGCAGAAAAATATTCCAAAATCATATTAATTACAATATTATAGAAAATAATATCATAATTCAATCTTTTACAAACATCTGAGCTTGCCATTTTTGCACAGAAAAAATTACACGAAATACATGCAATAACAATTTACATGTACCATTTTATTCCCTATCAGCAATGTATTAATAAATAATAATTATGTCCATTTTTGAAATTAATCTATCCCTTTACCTACTTATTGAACAATTATCCTGCAGCACACACTTTTTAACCTTCAAAATGGAGGATATGAATAGAAGTGAAAAGAATTATTCTCTTAGCCATTAAAATCATAAAATTTTCATTCATTGCACTATAAATTATGTATCGCAATCTCATAAAATTTGTCATTTCAGATTTCATATCGAGACACTAAATAACAGAAATGTTTGAGAAAAAAAGCCATCATCACAAATTTTAAACAACAACAACAAAAAATCAATAGCAGAATTTCAAAATGTATTTATAAATTAAATGCATAACTCCAAAAAAAAGTCTACATAATCATATTTCATTACTTGCCAGTGTTGCTTTCTAAGTCAAAATCATCACTCTGAGACACCACTTCTATTACAGTCTGAAACAAAATAAATAAATAAGTACTGAAACTTAATATATAACCAAAAGTATTTTTAAATTTTTTTCAGTTATGACAAAATTATAACTTGTATCAATATTTTGAAGAAATATAGACATAAGATATATGAAAAAAAAAAAAAAAAAAAAAGAATGTTTATGCAACTGAAATTATTTATCTTGAAGATATTAATATATTAAATGTTCTAAAATTAAATGTATAAAAACGCCTAAGTATTTAAAAACTTGTTAAGCTAATCAAAAATTAACAAAGTATACCTGCTTTACTGTAGCTTCTATTGTGGTAAAGCATTCTTCTTTAAATGTCTGGACAAAACGGAAATGGTTTTGCCTCAGCATTCCAAACACAATGGCAATTAATTTTTCCTATAAAGAAAAATACACTATACGAACATCACAATTTAATATGTAACATTATGCATTAAAATATTCATATGCACAATTTTACTACTTGCTAATGTCTAAATTGCTCCATTCATTATGCTTGTTATATATAAGAGAAAAAATATTTTTAAAGTAATTGAATGTAATTCTTTTTAAAGATATTAAAATTATTACAAAAATTTATAGACAACTATATTTTTTTTTCTCAAAATAACAATCATTTATTTTAGTTAAAATTTCCAAAAGAGAATTTATAACTGTCTAACTTATATTTTGTCAACAAATATAATTATCAAAAAGAGAAAAGCTAAATCATGAAGCATTAACATTTCAAATATCATCAAATAAATACAATTTAGATTCCAAATTTTTGTTCATATATAGTAATATAACTATGAATCATAGTCTTCCTTATAATAATAATGTATAATAATATTTCAATTAATCTATATAAAATAAAGAAAGCACTTTGATTAGAAAATATTTATTCATCATTCTATTTAGTAAGAAATTTGAAAACAAATGCTAATAAAGAGAATAATACTAATACAGCAAAAATTCACACCAAGAAAAATTAACTATGAAAATCTGAAACATTACAACATTTTCTTAATGAAATAGTCATCATTTATTAGCTGAGGGCAAAACAATACCTATGAAATCATTATAAATATATCATTTTCATTTCAATTTCTTACTTTTCATTTTCTAAAGCAACCAAGTTGCAAACAGTGCTTAGTAAAGACTATTTTAAAGACAATCTTATAAATTATTGAATAGCATTTACAACAATTATTCAATAAAATTACCTCTTCCATAACAAGAAGCTCAGTATGAGGTCGATTCAAATCAGCAGTAATATAACGGACAAAATCATTGACCATCATTTTACCTATCACTTTTTCCATCTCTGCAAGTTGTGATCCTAGATGCCTATTAAAGAATTAAAATGAATTTCAAAGCATAAATGTAAGAAAAATATATAATTCAGTTAATAGAGTAGTTTTTAATTTAATTTTTATATTATTTTATTATTTATCAGAGAATAAAATTATATTATTTATTTTACATTATTTATTAGAGAATTATAAAACAATCAATTAACAATTAAGAGAAAAAGTTTTAATTCCACTATGTGACATTCTTAAAAAAAAAAGTTGTAGAACTGCAGATTTTAAAAATTCTTAACTAGTTTTTTTTTCTTCCTAAAATGAAAATAAAAGTTATTTTAAGGAATTATGAAAGGTACATCCATAAAATAACTAAAATGTTTTTAATATAAAATTTTTGTTACCTGAAACTATGAATACCACTTAGTTCTTGAGCTAAAACATCTTGTGTAGTATATATCATATCTAAAGCTCCAACAAAATCTGATGTATTTAGCAGCTTTTGTATTGTAGGCTGTGTCTGGTGAACAGTGGATATCAAATTCAACTAAATCAAAAGAGAAGCATATTTAGAAAAAAAAAAAAAAAACTATCAAGATACTAACCAAGAAATATATTTATAGAACTTAAAAGAAAAAAGTTTCCAATAAAAAAAACTTATAATTAACTTTTGGAATTAACAATTTTAAGAACTGAAATTATTCAGCATATATATTCAGATTTTAATTGGCAAAGAAGAATGGAACAATATTGAATACTTTAAGAGTATGATATTTTTATAAAGAATATCCTTTTAAAATATCGTTAAATGTGATAATAAATATCAAATAAAGTCAGCAGGGTTTCATTTTAATAATAAAAACTGCAAAAATATTAAAAATATTTGCACACTATCTCAATATGATGACTTATTGAAGTATTAGAATATTGAGAAACTAATGACAATAACTACAGATATATCAATGAAGATAATCCCATTTATTTAAAAAAGAATAAAAACATCTTATTTCATTTCAAAATTTCATTCGTATGCAAAAATTAATTTAAATTATTTTATTCTACTTAAATAAGCCATAAAAATTGAAGATCTAATTAAAGACTTGGACATTTATAAATTCTAAAACGTATTCATATTTTTGTAAAATTCAATTCAATAATAAAAAAAAAGTTTAAAAAATACTGTCAATTGTGAAATAATATATTTTATAAGTGCTTTAATTGATAAAAGTCTGCAAGGTTATAAGATAATTTACTCAAAGCATTTAAAGTTCAAAGAGCTTAAAAAAATTAGCTTACCTTCTTATAAATATCATTTAAATTCTTCTGACGGCGTTTTAATCGTAATATTTTCATGGGGCCAGTTACTAAAACTTCTTCAATTACATGTATGCGTTCTCTAAATCAAATAATTAAAAATATATAGTCATATTTTTAAATGGTTTTGTTTACATAATAAATTTTGTTAACATAATAAATTTGAGAACTCTCAGACCAATTCAAAAATTATCAATTTCAAGACAGTTGGTATATTTGAATACATTTTTTTTCCTGCCACAAATTTCTTCAGTGAAATTTATTGATTTAAATTTTTTTTAAAAAAAATCAAGGATTTGCAGCAATTTTTAGTCATATTATATTTCAAAATGTATCTCTAATTTCGAGTCAGCTCCTGATTTTTATCTTATTAGACTTTTGGTTTATTTTTTTTATTTCAATATATTATTACAAGCCTTTAAAAAATTATGAAAATTTTACATATAACTTATTCAAAAGTTTTAAATTGACAGAAATTATCAATTATCTACTGTACATGAATGTAATATATTAAGCATAGTTTAATTCAGTATCTAAGAAAAATATTTGAAAGGAAATTCAATATTGAGCAGAATTTCATGGCTTTAGTACCTTCTAAATCCAAGACCATATTCATTCTTTCAAATGTTCACTACAATTCATAGATATTTTACATTGAAATGCAGCACAAAAATAAAGAAGAAAAAAAAAGTCAAAGAAAAATTCATCCTCATGTTGTGAAAGAGAAATGAAGATTTAGTATTGAACAAATTGTTTCAAATGACTCAAGATAACTTGCATTTATTTCTTGATTATAAAACAATTACAACTGTAAAAAAAAAGTTTGCAACAGTCAGTTTATATAATCTTGCATAAATAACAACAACAACAACAAAAAAAAAAAAACAGATAAATGAATGTTATGAAAATTACGAATGCCTAAATTACGAAAATTATTTTAATCATTATAAAAAGAATTTAGGAATTAATTATTTTTGTTATTTATAAATTAAAATTTAGGATTTAAAATTTTCTATTTATTTTTAATAAGTAAAATAATTTTTAATATATATTAAATCTTATCTTCATCATATAATACAAATCATGAAATATATAAAACTACATAGAGCAAAGAAAATATTAATTCAGTAACATTTGATGACACAACGGCCTATAAATCTACTAATAATAAAAATGAATATATGTGTCTGTCTATCTGTGTGTATGCTGGTGTTCTACAGGCTAGACTGTCTGATCTGCAGCTACCAAGTTTGACACATATATACCTTGGAGGATAGCAACTCAGAACTACTAGTTTTTTTGAAAATTTTAATTAATTAAAAATTAAGCTGATTTTTGGCTTTTATCAATAATGATTCTAAAAATATAATAAAAAAATCATAACAATTCAAAATGTAAGAAATTTTTTCAAGGATAACAATTTAATAATCGTGCAAATTTTCACTAAATTTTAGCATTTTTTTTTTTTGCCTAATTTCCAAAAACAGATTATATTGTTACCCTGAAATTCAAACTATTTTCATTGTTTCGTCAAATATTTGATTATGAAATTTTCTTCCATTGTTGAAAGTAAAAAAAAACAAGGATTATGATTAATATCTGCCCAATTTATAAGACAAATTAAAAAGTGACATTACTGTATTATGAAATTTAGAAGATAGATGAATCACAGATTTATACTCTTAATAGCGCTATAATGTCACGGGACTATCTCCATTAAACAGATTCATGTACACAATAAACAAAAATTAAATAAGAATTAAAATAACACAGATTTAACACCAGACAATTACCTGGTATCATGAAGTGATAACTATACATGAAGTTATAACTAAACGCTTATCTGAAATTAAATATAAGCAATATTCTTGGCAAACCAACCGATAGCTTGAGATACTAATAACAAAATACAAAAAATATATATTTACATGACCTACCTTAAATCACAGACACATTTTATCACATCAGTTAACTGATCCATTAATGCATCATGAGAAGTCATTGCATGAAAAAAAGCTTCTGAACGCATAGATATTTGCTTTGCTATATGAACTTCAGCAATATCTAAATAGTGACTCATCTATAAGTAAAAAGTAAGAAATTAAATTATTTAGTATGTAGGAGTGCATTTAAACATTAGAGTAAAAATATAAGTGAAACTTTTTAGATATATCACAAGAAAATGTATCAGATAATATAAGCAAAATTAATTTTTTCACATTCAGTGAAACAATACATAAGATGTCTACAACATTAAATAAATGTAAGTATTATTAAAAATAGCAGCAACAATAAATATGTTAAATAGTTTTTATAATGTAACCAAATGAGGCTGAAGAAGAAAAATAATTGGATCTAGTGTAGATTTGGGTGTTCCTTCAATTGGCGACAAATTTCAATGATGAAGCACTACAACTGTTCTCCATAATCTTTTGTTTTCATTGATGTTACTGTTGGGTCACTGACCAAAAAATCCCCTTGGCGCCGTCTTGGCATAAAAAAAAATAATAATAAAATTGTCAAAAAATCCCAATTGTAAACTTTTACTAAATAATTTTATTTTTATTCTATCATATAGTTTTTCTCATTATTGATAATGAATGAAAATTCTCAAAAGTTCATGACCTCCTTTAATGATTATATCTTATTAAAAGTAACAGGAAACATTATACCATTTGAATGTATCAAATTATTTTTTCAATTTATGGAGCTTAGCATAGTAAAAGTAGTTCAATTTAATTTGATTAATTCAATTATTGCATTTTCAAAAACCAATGACTATCCTAAGATGAGTTTTATAATTTTTAATAGTGGTTAAATGTAAGAATAACATCCAAATAGACATCCCTTACATATTTCCACACTATATTCGCAGGAGAAAATTGCACCAACAACAAATTCAATAAGACATGGTGTATCTCTGGTGGAATTATTTCTTAAACTGCATTCCTCTAATCCCAAAGCAGAGACTCTGCCACCAAGTTAAAAAAGTTTGAATAATAAATAAATAAAAATTTAAAACATGGACATGGTTTTTAGCAATAGACTGCAAGTCTCTTTTTTCTATATATTTAAATAAAAACACACAGAAAACTTTTGCAATGTGAAAAATGGAGAGAAATTTTCCACCTAACATTTTATCAATGATAGACACCTATTTAGAAAACAACCAGTTATTTCAAATCCAAAAATTTACAGATATTGTAAAACACTTTAAATATAATCCTTTACTTCCCAGAATATAAAATTTCAATGTGGATAAGTATGAAACTAAATAAAAATTATTAAAAAATATACCTTTTCTTGCAATAACTTGATAGAATTTTTCTGATTAGAATTTTCAGCTGATCCTTGACCATATAATTGAGACCAAGGAAGAACTGCATTGAATGTAGAAGGATTTTCCAAATTAAAGTCAGATTGCAAAAATATCTGTAAGTATAGACAACATTGATTAGATGAATGCAAACTGCAATCTACTACTAGAATGTAATTTAAAACAAATTTATTTTAAAAGGAGAAAATATAAAATGCTTAAGAGTACCTACTTTTGGTATTTCTTCAATGTCAGCAAATTTAGACACTAAAAGAAAAGTTTTTTTTCTTTGTTATCTATCATGTATATATTCAAACAAGAGAAATACAATGAAATAAAAAGCACACATAACCCTGATAATGCATTCCATGAAACACATAATTGTAGCAGTAATTTAAATTAAGAATTGCAAAAAGGATACCAGTAACTATGAAGACCATTTATAGTACTATATATATATATATATATATATATATATATATATATATATATATATATATATATATATATATATATATATATATAGAAAGACGGTATAATAAGTTTTTTTTAACCACAAAGAATAAAATATAACAAACCCCCATAATGTAATCTAATTAAATTTTTAAGTCATGATTTTAAATAAAAACTATTTAAAATCTTATTTTATATAAAAGCATTCATAAACCAATTCAAATTAACTAAAAAAGAATAGAAAGCTATAAAAATATATTTATATTATACAGTAATTAGCTTTAAAATTTTTTATGAAAAAAAATAATAACTAACTAATACATAAATATAAAGAAACATATTATTCTAAAAAGTCATATATTTGAGAATAAATTATGTACATATAACATATATTGATTTTTTACTTCTTTAACAGAATTATATTTATATTACATTTGGAGTTTACAGTAAAAATTTTAAAAATTGCACTGAATAAAAAAATTATGCAATATTTTACATAATGCTACAAAATAAAAATAAAGAGATTAAATATAATAAAAATAATTAAATAAAATAACATACTCAATAATGTCACAATTACAGCATTATGATCAAAGAAAAAATAAGAATATAGAAAATATCTCATATGAACAATTAGTTTTATTTATTTTAAAAACAATTTAAAAAATAAAATCACATAATACTTAAAAAATATCATACAAATTTTAAATAATTTGCATATAATTTATTATTTTGCAAATGAATAAAGTCTTACTTGATTTTTCAGCACAAAGTGAAGCATGTTGCTTTTTATCTTGTTGATCTTTCTTTTTAGCATTTCTCCTTATACCCTTAAAAAGTTATAAAAAAAAATGAAAAATAAACAACAACAAACTTTTATTTTTTATTCATTTAATATAATGCATTTTAATCATATCAATTTGATTAAAAGTAACACAATAAAATTAACTATAAATTTTGAGAAATTAAATTACTTTCCATGTATTGGTTTTTGTGACACAATGATAATATACTTAGTATGAAATCGCGATATCTGACTAAGATTAGCAGTGATACAAAATGTAATAATTAAAACGAACATAGATTCAATATTAGCTAATGCTACAAAATAAAATTCTAGTATAAATTAAATGAACAATAGTACTAAGATTTTAGAAAAATTAAATGCATCTATAGCAATGAATGAGATATATGGGAAATAGGAGAAAAGGAGAATTTCAAGTTCAAGATAAAATATCATTAATCCATAAAACTATAAATAAAATAATGATTTAAATTTTGTTTTATTTTTAAAAAAATATTTTTATTTACATAATTTTGCTTACATTTTCTTATAATAACTTATATTTTAAATAAAATTTAAAAAAACTTAAAAATAATTTTGGATTTCTGCATTAAATAACAAAGTAGATATTATATTGACAGAAATAACTCTAAAAATATAAAAATAAATTTTCAAAACTACAACGTTGCAGACTTACAATTTAACGAAATAACATGCAAGTCTATGCTTCAATCAATTATTATTATTAAAAAAAAAAGTGGTTAGTATTGATAATATTTGGCTATAATTCACAATAACAGGATATTTTTTCTTCAACTAATAAACAATTTTTGCAATACTGTTTAATATGGACATTTTTTAAGCATACTCCGCATAAGAAAATTATATATGTTCTTTTATTAAAATCCTATTTACATAAGAATTTAGTACCATATAAAAGTCTAGAATATATCAATAATAATATAATAAATTGATGAAAGAAATTTGGTATATGTTATCAGTCTAATTATCCATTTTAAAATGCACATTAGAATTTTCATTAAAAGTAATCAAAAATAATAAATTACTTTAAAATAATAAAAAAAGTCATATTTTTTTAAACAATTTTTTAAAGAATATATTATTTTAAAGTAATAAACTTAAAAGGTATGATTGACAGTTTAAAGACTTATGAAAATTTTTCCTAAATATTAATCAGAGTAAAGAAATATAATTATCCAAGCAAACTAAAGCATATTTTGAATGATGGATTTCACTTACTTTTCTTATATGCTTTAAATATATTTCAAAGTGCTTGTAATTAATATCTGGCAAATATGTAGGAGGTAAACTAGCTGATTCCACAAAACTATCACCCCAGCTTTTGGTAAAAAGATCATATTCTCGCTTAGTCTTACGAGGATCATTAAGCACAGCAGGCAAATTTTGAGAACTATTGTAAATTGTCCATTGATATTTATCTTCTACAACATTTGGTTGGGTATTGTTTTCAGCAGCAGTAAAAATATGAGCATATTTTTGACGAAGATTTTCCACAAACTTCTCCTCTTGAGAGTTATCATCATCGACTATAATACATAAAACAGATTTTTAATAAAAAAATAAACCATTCATTAACAACCAAAAGGTTTAATGTATACAATGTATGTTGGCAATAATAAAATGAATTAGAATTTATAAATCATAACTCAATATCAACTTTCTAAGCATATTTAGTTTTCTACACAACACCAGGGATCAAAGTCTTCAATATGTTTTTAGTTATTAGTACCTCTCCTTTTCAATTTCAGCAATTATTCCAGTAGGAAATTACTCTCTACATATCTCATACAGCTTATAAAATAAAGTTACTACTGTCAGATCATTTAGTTATTTGGAGATGAATTTTATATTTGGCTTCCTAAATTTACCTGAAAGCTATATTTAAAAATTTCTCTATAGAAATATATTTTATAACAATAAAAATGGTTTAAGAATACAGATAGTTTTAATTAGAACATTAGAATGGTATAAATAGCTTCTAAATTTTGTTTTCATTTATATCAGGGAACAATTATTAAATATTATTTCTTTAGTGGTTTTGTTACATATTGGAGTCTACATCTGCAAATTGACAAAATTAGTACCTGCACAAATGTACCTTTTTCAATATACCTGCACAAAACAGAAGGACAATATGAACAGAAGGATACAATATGAATACATGTTAGCATATTCTTTCAAAATTATTCAATTAGAAGAATACAAATATTAATGCATTGCTTATTTAACTTACAAATATATTTCCTGATTTTACAAAATGATAAACTGGTACTTAAAAACAGGAAAAAAGGTATGCAGTTAAGAAGTTTCAAATGTAAAAAGAGATGGGTATTGTGATTGTTGATAATGATGAGTATTATAATACGATACTTTTGTAAAACTATAATTTAAAAACATTATTTCAAATAATAATTCGACTTTCAACAAAATGAGTATTTGAACTTTTAAAACAATACACTTTAATTTAATGCAAGATGCAGTGACATGGTATTTTAACATATGATTTCATAGGATTTTCTTCAATGAAAAAAGCCTGATATAGAATGAAAGATTTTTTTTCACCATCTGTGTATCAACAATGTAGCATTAGAGAATTTTAACAATTTGCTAGTAGCGAATTAACACAATTAGATTTTAGCTATGATTAACGAGACATCTTTGGTGATTAATTGCTGTTTATAATAAACATATTTTTATAGCTTTTTTAGTGTTAATTTCTGTTATGCAGTGAATGTACCAGTGAAGATTTTAGTGAGAACAAATGCATAAAAACGGTTACAGCATGATTGTCATTTATTTATATTTGTATGTGTGAATTTTACAATATTCCACTATATTAACAGAATAAATTTTTATTAGGAATCAATATTAAAGAAAGGAAAACAATTTTAAAAAATAAAATAATATTTTCCTACGTAGACTGCAAATAGTAGTTGAATTTTTTTAAACCACAATAAGACAGAAAAGTATTTCAAACTGGGTATGTATACAATAACACAATTTTAAGACACAGCAAAATGTAAAGCAGAGCTTATTTTTTCCAATTATTTTACACTATATGATTGGTTCATAAATATTATTTTCCTATAAATTTAAAAATGATGGATGCATATGAAATGTAAACAAACCAGTAAATGTCAGCACATGATGTTTCACGACGTGGAATTCGTAATCTTGGTCATTTACGCCTTCCAGTGGTAATGATCCACATATATTATTTTTACCATAACAGCAGACATATGATCCCCCTTCTTTTTTACAATGATTTTGTCGTAAATGCAATCTGAATTCTTGTGCAGTTTTAAAAGTTGTTTCCGCACAAAGGTTACAACGCTTCCATGCTGCTACAGAAGATCTTGATTCCGAAGTCATATTTAAGAGAACAGTTTTCTAAAAAATTCCAGCCACCCATTCCTATTTACAACATGCATTATCAAAGTAACAACAAATTTGAACACATAGCAAATAATAAAAATTAATTTAAAGAGCGCATAACAACATTTTTATATCACACAGCTTGCAGTATCGAACAGCTGACAACGATACCGAAACTTTATGGCTTAGTCATAATATCAATAAAAAGAAAATTAATTATTAATAATTATATCAGCTGTGAAAATAATTTTTAGTAAAAATATAATGTATATCAATTAAAAAGACCAAATATCTGTGCATATTAATAATTTTAAGAATATAAAGCTATTTTAAATTTGGGGAAATATATGGCGCACAGTAACCACGTATGTCAACTATAATAAAAAGAAATTAAAAAAAAAAAAAAAAAAAAAAACCTTAAGACATTGATGTTAAATAGCCCTATATTTTGTTAACTCTATGATCAAAGTTATCATTAATTATGTTAAATTGCCATCATCATTAATTATGTAGATTCGCAATTCTTTAGAAGAGAATGAGGATTTTTTTTTTATATACTGAAATTTAAAATGCATCCCAAAAATTTACAACAAAAACAGAAATATCGAAAGTAAAAGAAATTTTAAGCGAACTCAATGATTTATTATTATTATTATTTAAAGCGATATCCAATCATAGTACTCACCGGAAATTTTATAATTTTTGAAGTATTACTCTTTATCAATGCGATTAGCAGACGATACGAATTCTAAAAATACAGTGCAATAAATGAATAAAATCATGTTATGTCCGTTTCGTAGCAATCTAGCCAACATTAAACGTGTTTCCTATTTTTTTCTTTTTTTTTTTTAAATCAGCACTGTTAATAAATTTGGAAATACATAATTGAATAAGTAAGCGTTCTTAACACATTTGTTTCCCAATGACTAATTCTTCTGAAACCCAAGAAGGTATGTTTCCTTTAGATAAAAAAAATTTCTTACTTCTTCTTTAGCAAAATGAAAGATCAATAAATATTTACATTTTTTTTAGCTATACTAATTGGAAACATTATTTTCTAAATTAATTCCTTTATTTTATTTATTTACTTTAATTGAAATAATATACAGTTGAAAGGTAGGATGTATCTGCAGAAGAATAAATAAAGTTATCCAAATGTCACTTTCTTTTCAATTTGCCAAGGTAATTTCTTTACTATAATATACTGCATATTAGCTGCCTTCGATGATCAGCTGATTCATCTATCATATTAATTCGCAATAATAATTGAGTTAAATGAAGAAAAGTGTCAACAAAGTGTTTTGAAGTTTTATATTCTATACATTAACATGCAGCTATGTTAAACATCATAAAAAAATTTCCAGCAATCATAGTTGAAAAATACACACAAATATTAATTTAAAACTTTGTAAAATTTTCCTTACGCTTTCATTTTTAGTTTTTCATTCAATTTAAATTTTCATTATTATTACTTAAAATACATTAGGAGTAATCATGCATTATTTTGTTATTTCGTTTTATGGAAATATATTTATAGATACATATTTATACCGAGCTTTCTTGAAATTTTGTATTTATTGGTCGAAAGATGACTTTTAATTATTTGAGATCTTAATAGCATAAAATACTGAACGAAGTCTTTTTTTAGGATATTGTTTCTTATTCCGAATACAGTACAATATCGTGGTGACAACACAACGACATTATAGAGCATACTGTATTAGTAAAAATCTACAATAGGTAAAGCAGGCAATTTCAGTGTATAAAAAGAAATTTTTATTTTAAATTTTCGATTACTTGCTAGAATATAAAGACAACAAAGAATTTAAAGAAAAGAACAATAAAAAAAAAGAAAAAAAAGATCTCGCTATTTCAATAAAAAGTCGTTTATAAAGATAACAAAGAATTTAAATAAATATGAAGACAACAAGGAATTTATATAAAAAAACCCCAGCGGGAGTGATCTTTCCAAAACTTCCCCGCGTACTCCCTAATAAATTTGTCCGGCCATTGAACACCTTACATGGCACTGGCATACAATATTATGAAATATTAACTTCTAATGCGAATTCTGCATTCTTAAGAATCTATCGTGTGATCCTTGCCAAGTTATTTGGTTATTTGGCTATTACTTCCTAGAATACGTTAATAATATCCAAAAATCGAATTTATGTTTTAGACATGCTTTTCTCAACCGACTGAAACAAAAATTTGATGCAAATCTGTAGACGTATTATTTGGCGCATTTGTAGTCACAAATTCTCATACCATATTTGATAGATTTAAGTCATTGCTTTTTTGAATTATAGACTTTACTTATTTGTGAAAGTGTAGACAGATAGACAAACAACCCGTAGTAGGACTTGGCACAAACTTCGATAGTTGCCTACACCATAGATATTAAATTTGTGTACCGAATCTTATCTAACTAGCTCTCTTTGTTATGTAGATGTTGACTTATATTCGTTCAGTCGGACAGTCCTCTGAACAGATTTTACAAAGAAATTCGCAGAAATCTGCAAATTCGGTGCAAAGATCATGTACCAAATTTCACCTGTCTATCTCACATCGTTTCTGAGTTATCTTTGTCGCAGACAGATAGACGGAAATTTTGCTAAAATGTGTTTTTGGAACTCAGGGTGGTTTAAAACGTGAAGATTCGTTAAAATCTCACGTTCGAATTTTTGGACGATTACTATACTTTCCCTATACTGCGTATACGAGAAAATAAAAAAAGGGAACGATACCTGGCTATTTTAATAAAAAGTCTTTTATAAATTTCTTACTCTTCAGAGCTCTTTTACATATATTGTACAACACTACTTGTTTTTAGTGCTATTTTATTGACAGAAAAACATTAATTTTAAACATATAATATGATAGCAGAAATAACCTTCTTTCGACGATCTTTGCTAATTTGAAAATTTGTCATTCGTTAATATTATACTTTACATCAGTTGTTTTGAATTAAATCTACACAAGAAGTAATTTGATATGCAAAAATATTAAAACAAATAAATTTCTGATTGTCAAAGAATAAATTACAAATGATCGTTATAAATAAATTCAATTATAAAAAGAATAATGCTTTAAATGAATACTTCTTACCGCGCAACAGAAACAGTTGAAACGGATTTGAATTTCAAATAAAATTAGCAAGCGAAAAATATAATTTATGGGGTGGTGCGAATAGTGTGTAGTTAATACAGCTCGAAAGTGATCAAAAATGTTTTAGGAAAATAAATTTAAAAGAAATTCCAAATCATATATAAAAGTAAATAAAATAAAGCTATTTAATGAAATATTTTTTTTTTCTAATTTCCTTTTCTTTTATGGTATTATTTTATATTTGTTTGTTGAGCAGTGATATATTTCGTAGAGCAATTAATTAATTTTCGATAGAATATTTTAATATTAAAAATTATGAGGCAGGATTAAAAATCGAGCTAAACAAATTAAAAAAAAAAAACAACAGTCGGTATCGGAGAAAAAAAGATCATGGTATTCAAACATAACTGCCTATATTTTTAAATGTGTCAGAATTTTTTTTAGTTGAAAATCATTGCAGAAATTATTCAAACTAAATTGAAAAAAAATATTAGTATTTTACTTAATTTAATTAAATAATATCTAAGGATAAATATCGAAAAAAATTTCCAAAGCATGTTAACAAAATCCAAGGAATATTAAATATCTTTCACCATCTTCAACTTTCCAAATATTATTTTCTTTTAACCCTCCTCCCACCAAACTCGTTTTTTAGTTTTACTAGGGAAAGTTCCTTGTAGGTCTCTGAAAAACTGAGTTATTTTCCTTATTGCTGTGTATTTCCTAGACTGTGGTTTTGCAATACGTTCTAAGATGTAGAAAAGTTTTCTTGTTAGCTTTTAAAAAGTAATGGCAAGAGTGTTCTAATTTTTTTAAAAAATACTCTAAGAAGATTAGGCAGAAAACAATAAATTTCTACTTAATTTCGAATCCAATAAAATATAATTAAAATTTCGAAAAAATAGTCACAATTTTCACATTTTTATTCTTTACTCACATATGACAAATGTAATGATTCCACATTTACAGTCATTATAGTAAAGTGCGAACACATGAAGAGATATTGGTTCTTAATATCATAATTACAATTTTTTTTTACTGGCCGCGTTATTTACCTAGCCTTACACTTGTTCTGTTAATTATATGCTCTAAGCACTTTTGGTGACCACTGGAATTAAATTAATGGAAAAATTCCGATTAAATCTTTTATATGCAATTTGATCATAAAGCCGTACTCAACAAAATATTTCAAACACATTTTGGAAGATATGCAACTCGCACTATTTAAAAGCCTTACAGAGTCTTGTTTGATGAGCTAAACGCCTTCCTAAATTTCTATCATTTCACTTAAATTATGAACTTTTATTTGAAATAGAAAACGATTAAATTTCAACTAATAATCCGCTAAATTTCTATTGAAGATAAAGATGTTCATAAAAAGTGTATATAAAATAGAAAGTATTATCATTCAGTAATGAAGTTTTTCTAGGTACAGCAGAATATATCTTATAATTTATGTAATATCTCAGAAGATTGTTCCATAAATATTTCTTCAATTCAGCTAAAAAAATTCAATGTACCACAATAAGAAAGCTATTTTTAAGATGAAAGAAGGATAATATATTTTTATACACTCAGTTTTATTACAGAAAAGAGAAATATTATTTTAAATTGTATATTCTAACCATTGCTTGGTTATAAATTTAAAGCAAAATCATAAAAACGATAAAATTTCGAAAAAAAATTAAGAAAAAACGGGTTTTAATACGGAAAAATAACTGAAATCTTTTCATTTTAACCATCAACAATGGAAAAAAACATCTATGATGAAATATTTGTTGCAACAAGGAAAAAAACAGACATTGAAATATATTGTTATAAAATTTAAAATATATACATATTTTTAAAATATGAATTAAAATAAAAAAAAAATTGTACGGCAATCAAACTGGTAATACAGAAAAAATAATTTTTTGGATTTTAAGAATGGTGGATATTGTATTATTTCTGCGTGTTATATTTTCATATAATATATAAAATTATTATAAAAAAATTCAAAATTCCGTTTAATTCTTAGTTAAATAAATAAAAAAAATCGCTGCAATGTGCACATTTCTACCCGAAAGTTAGAGATTTTTTGGCTCAAATAAACGTTTTTCAAGCTTTCTTTTTTCAACTAAAAGAAGGTTTTTTCCATTTATTTTTCATCTTTCGGTTAAGCACCACAATGATATATTGACTGTAAAAATAATCTACATACCCAAATAACTAACGTAATGCGAAAAACGTAAGCATATAAATCATAATGTCTGATTTTTTTTTTGAAAAAGTGGTATGTAAATTTTTTCCCCTGTTTGATATGAGAAGTGATTTTAGTTTTAATTTAGCTTACATTATCATTTTTCAAAAGTGATAAGTTTACATTGTTGTTATTAGCCGTCTTTGGAGCAGCTGATTCGCCTTGATTATTGGTTGTTGAAACTTTCAATGAAATATTTTGTGTAACTTGGTCTTAATTACTTATGCAGCAAAATATTTTTAAACTTAAAATTTTGATGAATACAAAATCCTTACCATTTTAAAAATTGTTCTGTACTATTATTCTGTTTAATGTACTATGCATCTCCTTAAATTTCTATCAGCATCTTTATACATCCAATTGTACCACAGGAATCAACATTTAAAACTGTTAGTATTTAGCAATTTTTCATCATTGCTTGATTCTGAAATTAAATCTGAATTTCAAGTAAAAAAAATTTTTAAAAATTATAAAAACCATGATTTTTACTGAAAGTTACTTAATAGTAAAAAATTAACCGAATACTCAAATCTTGACCATTAAGACTGGAAGAAAAAGCCAAACGAAATAGCGAAATATAAAAATAAGCAACAATAAAAATGATTCGAACATTTTGACGATTGCAATATTTTTTTCTTGATTTATACTTCATATAAGAGAAAGTAAAAAGAAGGGGGAAGGGGAACGTTTTATCTGAAATTTTTCGGCAAAAACAAATTTGCAATATTTTATTTTAAAATCAATCGAACTTTCAGATGAAATGGAAATTAAATTTCTGAGAAGATTAAATAGACCATTATATAGAATTTCACTATTTCATAGAATCCAATATTTAGATATGAATTTATTCTACGGGACGAATGTCTCGGTCTACTTTTTAGAAAATATATGCGACAAATTAAAAGAATGCTGAAATATAAAGCTGAAAAAGCCCTTACATATTTAAATTATAAAACAATACTAAACTAGAATCCACCCCCCCCCCTCCCAACTATCATTTCTTCAGAATGGTTTAAGTTATACGGCCAATGAAATATTAGATCGCAAGAGGAGTTACTTACATTTTACTTTTTATTTACAACATATCTTTTCCTTACAACAATAAAAAAAGAAGTAGCGAAAGCCATCCGTTTTAAACATTTCATTAAGTAAGAAATAGACAGGACGTTAGAGGAAATGTCTGATTTGTTACACAAATTATTTACCTAAAGATAATAAAAAAATCTTGAGAACAACAAATATATTTAATGTTATCAAATGGCGATCAACATCTTTGTATATTTCCTTTTCCCATAACAAGAAAAAAGTGACGAAGTATTGCGCTTTTTTTTTCTCCTTTTTTTTTTTTGCCGTTTATTATATTGATGAATCGGTCAAAAAATACTCTTCAAGTAGCGAACAGAATTATTGACTGCTTATTTACTAGATTCAGCAATTATTTTTTAATGAATTTTAGAAGAAAACACTTTCAAAACCAGAGAAAAAAAATTCAATGTATTTCTTTTCAGGAAAGTAATTAGTGCTTTACATCTTGAATTTTTACTTAAGAACTGGATTTTAAGTTGCATTTTTTTAAAAATCTAATTTAGTTACTTTTTTTCTGAGAGTCGATGGTCTTTGTTTATTTTTTCATTCTGTGGAGAAAAAAGATAATATTAAAGGAAAAAAAAAATAGAAAAGCTAATAAAATTATAAGACAGAAGAAGGGGAGTAGATGCAAATCGCTTCTGTCGGCGAACAGCGCATAAACGTATTGGACTGATTTATTTGGAGATCAAAAGAGATCCTTTCTTCCTTTGAATTTCAAAGCATTAGAATTGCAGTCATACTGATTCCAGCTTGGAGAGAGCGAAATTGCTACCTTAACCTGTTAACTGGGTAATTAACTTATACCGTTCGATTTACATTGAAATATTTCGTCATACCCATTTAACAGGTTAAATTTTCATTCCTTTACAGAAGCGGAATTTGGGGTCCCTGAGCAATATTTTTTATGAGATTCCTTTTTTTAATAAATTGGTTAATTTAGTTTCACATTTCAATATATTTTTAACTAAACAACATGTTAATGATTTATCTTATGTTAAATTGTGAGACTCATAATTATGGGACAATTACATTTATAAGCAATATTATTTAAGCAGGATTTCGGTGTATTTAAAATCTGTAATATTTAAGTGAGCGTAATGAAATAGATAAGAATTTGCCCAGTTTCACATGAAAATTTTTAATAATGCCTTTAGATTTTATAATAAACGAACTCTGTAAGTTAAAAATTATTTGGAAATTAGATTAATAATACATTTAAAAAAATTAGCTGCTGCGGTCCCCGGTCAGCCTAGCGACCCTAAACAACTGCTAATTTGTGTAATTGGAAATCCTCCTGTGCTTTCATCTTAAGTTAACATTCGTTCTTTCAGTTTCTTTCTCCCCTCTCATTGACAGATTATGAGTTTTGATTTCGTTTCAAAAAGCATAATCGGTTTTGGTTTCCAATTAAGGGGTTTCTGGGCAGAAAAACACGACTTAGATCATTATATGTTCTTTGTTAGTGGTCGTTCATCGATTAAAATACGTAGATAATTTTATATATGGTGAGATTCAAAACATTGCATTATTTTAATAAATATTTTCAACCAAATCGAAAATTATAATTATTTTTCTTTATATTTCTCAAAATTTTATTTTCATATTTTGATTTTTTCTTAATCTTATTAAAATTCTATCTATCAAACTTCAGATGGACAAAATTAGTTTGAAAGTATGCCGTTCAAGGGTTCTTGCCGAATTATTTTTTTAAAGAAAGGTATAAAAATCACAGAAGGGACTAAAAAGGTTTTGCATGTTCAAGATTCTGATTATCATCATTACGATTATGCAACTATTTTAATGAGAATAAATAATTAACAACTGAATCAGGGATTTTGGATTTAAATTTATTCTTATTTTATTATTAAATACATTTTAATGTTTAATAATTCAATGAATATAAAGTTATTCAGTAAGACTGACAAATATTAAAGATATATATATATATATATATATATATATATATATATATATATATATATATATATATATATATATTATTTTCAAATCAGTACGATTTAATTTTGCTTTTACCAAAATTTTGCCTTTATTTTTTATAATTTTATATAATTAAGACACATTAAAACTTTTCTTTTAGGAGCTAATGAAGAAAAGATGAACCTAAATGAGACAGAACAACTCTCTGAAGAAATAATTTCAGGTTCTGAAACATCCGATAGTGGAAATGAAAATACACTTTTATTCAATATTTGTGCCAAAGCCTGCACCACGGACGTTAATAGCCCAGAAATTCCTTTATTACATCCTATTCCCAAATCCAAGGAAACAAAAGAAACAGAAAACGGTATCAATAAAAATAAGCATTTACATTTCTTACATTCTGATACAGAAGAAGAAAACCCATGCACTGACTTACATTTTAATTTAAATAGTCGAATAAAAAAATTAAATTCATGTATTAAGAACGGCTTTTCTATAGATTCATCGGATTTGATTGATAGGAATCTAATTCAACGTTTAATTAATGACTTAAATCCAAGCTATGAAAATTTCCAGTCATATGAAAAAAGTAATGGTGAAAAAGATCTGAACGGTATGGGTATAAAGAATGATAATCTGGAGAACGAAACATTTAAAAATGAAAGTGAAATAAATGATTCAGATAAAAGTGTACATGATTTTGATGAAATAAATAAATCTTTAGACATTGATCCTGAAAGTGAAAAAATTGCAAGAGAATATTCACAACAACCTTTGTTTCAGAATTCATCTTTTATAGATGACACCTTTGACAGATCTCAACCTTTATTTTTAAGTTCCCCTTCTCAAGACGTATTAGATCCTACATTCAATATCACTTCAAATAAAATTCAGACACAAAATTCAACAGGTATTTTACATTCAAACTCACAAGAATTGTTTTCTACCAATGTCTCAACCCAAGAGAACAAGGAAAGAAATAGAGACATTCATTTCAATGAAAATATAGAGCATTCTAGTTCGAGAGTATTAAAAAATGGAATGTTTGAAAAAACTCATACCTCCAACAATTTTGAACACAATGATACGATTTATCTTAAAGAGTCAGATAATGAAATATTAATTGATAAAAATAATTCATTTTCTATGCAGAGGAAACAAGATGAGAATTCAGATAGCTCCAAGATTTCACCAGCATCAGATTCAATTTTGAAAGCAAATGATTCTAATGAAAAAATTCTTGAAAGTTCTGATGAAACTGATATTGAGAATTATCAAAATGAATTCACGCATGTACCATCTCCTACTGCTAAAATAAATGTAATAAAAGAGCAGAATACGCAACATAATTTCGATTATCAAGAAGAACTGCTTCTCATGGATCAAAGTGATGAATCTAACAAAATTCTCAACGATCATGATTCCAGCTCTCCATCTTTGCTAGCTCCTAAGGAAGATTACCGAAAAGAAGAAACCGAAAACAATGATATTGGAAATTGTAATTCAAAATCAGAATGTTGTTCCAATGCATTTGATTATGTAAAAAATATTAAAGTAATTGAAGGATCATTTAAGAAGATTAGCTTAACAGGTATTTATAATGAAAATAATATAAATACAGGCGAATTTTCAACAGTGTGCACAATTAAAGACACAACGTACTGTAATATTAATTCTGATTCCATCATTAATCGTGAGAAGGCTAACATCATACAAGATGAAAAAATGGCTAAGAGAATCTTTAAATTCAAATCAACCCGTTGTTCGAATAAATTTCAGGTTCCTTGGAAAAATGCTGACGCAGAAGAAATAATTTTTAATTGTGGTCAAAACCAAGAAAACCTCAACACAATGGAAAAGTCCATCAAAACTAGCAAACAGATGAAAGAGGATTTTCAAAATGGAGGAATAATGAACGAGGAAAAAGGAACTAAACAACAGATTAATTTCACAGACTTTAAAATTTGCACGAATAACATACACTCTGAAAACCAAGGAATAGAGAATCTAGAATTACAAAATGAATTATATACCGAAAATGTAGTTGAGATGCAAAGCAAAACAGAAAAGGATTTAACTGAGTTTCAGAAAGAAAAGATATCAGATGTTAATAGTAAACCAGAAAATGATTCATCGGCAGAAAACCAGGCTCAATATATTTCTAATAACCAGCAATCGAGCGAAGATAAAAATATGATTGCAGAAAATTCTGAGCTATTCGCAGTAGATGATAGGTATATTTCTGAAAGTAAAGTAAGTGAGAAAGAATCCACAGAGATTTCTGTAAAAGGGACAAGACAAACTGTAGAAATTGCAAAGGATTCTAATACATGTGCAGTAAAGATAAATATGCCTAGTACGGAGCCGAATTTCAATTTATCTCAGAGTAATAATCAGTTCCCAACTGAAGTAACGGCGACAATAAACTGTAACCAAGAAGAAAATCCGTATTTGAAATCTAGTGAATCTCTTACTACCAATAAATTACCGGGCCGTAAACGAAAGAGACGGACTTGTCACACTTCAGTTTGTGTAAACAATAATCATTCGATGATTTGCTCTAAAAGCGTGATTGAAACTTTAAAAAGTGATGAAAATTTAAGGATAAAGAAAAAATGTGAGCATTATTCAGACAATGATATCGAAATGTTGGATGAATTTGTTGAACCTAAAATTAAGAATAAACGACAAAAATTTTCAAAAAAGAGGGATGGAAGATATAGACAATTAGATTTTATATCTAATTCTTTAACAAAGAAAAAGTCCCGGGGAAAATGTCCTAAAGTTATTTATCGCCATAAGGAAAAAATATTAGCAGAGAATTTCGATACTTTTGAGAAAGAGAAACATCTGCTCGAAAAAATTGAAAGCAAGCTTCATCATATTACAAAAATAATGAAACACAAGCGATATTCTGAATCAAGGAAGCAAAAAGCTCTACTATTACTTAAGGAATTGAGTCCCATTTTGGAGAAAGCTGAAAATTTTTGCAATGAATTTCAAATGGATTCACAAAATTGCAATAATCTTTCTAATAGAGCCATCCTTTCTTCTAAATTAAAACAAGTACAGTTTCTATATTCAAATTTAATGAATGAAGCAAATAATTCTGTAAAAATAGGAAAAAGAAATTCTAATAATGTTTGCTCTTTAAAATATCTGGGAAAAACTTCCGCATCCGATGGCAAGAATATTTTCGTCTCTTTTGATGCTATGAAAAAGAGAAATAATGGCACAGATTTTCTGGATTCTTCAAGAAATATTAAAAACGCCGTTGAAGGTCTTACAAATTCAATTACTTCAATTGATTCAGTAAACCTTTCAATAGAAACTCAAAATTTTTGGAACTTTGCTGAGAATTCAAGATTTACTCTCGAAAAAAAGAATGGAAAAAAAATTGTAAGGGAGAGCGAAGATGAGAATGATTCAATACAAAAACATTCTGCAATTAAACTGAATTTCAATCAAAAAGTAGATGTACCCATTGAATCTGTGTCATTGCTTCAAGATAATATTTCGAATCAAAAATCAACCGCAACAGAAATTAATACTCTTATCAAAAATAATTCAGACGGTGAGTTTAATGAAGAAAGGGATATAGGAGTCGATGAAATTCAAGATTCTCTTGATGAAACTCAGAGTTTAGACGGTTTAGATAAAGACTTGGAAAAGATTCCAGTTGAGATAGAAAATGCACCAAAGCGGAATTATGATGAAAAAATGACTCAAAACACTTCAGTTATTTCAAATTATAACATTGATAAAGAATATGACTCTGTCTCATTGATTGAAACTTCCACAACAAAAAACGAAAACAAGGAGCAGAGAAAATGTCCAGCACTAGTCTCAAATCCTTTGAATGTCAGGAAGCAAAACATCATCGAAGATGAATTTCTTTTTCCTAAAAATTTCTTATCTCTTAAAGAAAAAACGGCTCGAAACAGTCCTTTGGTTCATGACACTGACGGTTCAAACCAAAAGTCAAAAATGATAGAAATTTATGAAACAAATGAAAGCAATTCTATGAAAAGTTTATTACAAAATTTTAACAATGAGACTTGTGAGGCTTCCAGAGATGTACAGGCCATTTCTTCAAATAGCAGAGAAATTCCAAATGTTGTAATTAATTGTAATGAAAGAAAAAATGCACAACTAAATAATACACTCAGAAAAGCTCCGCATTTTGAACCTACTATAGTTTACATAACTTCTACAGAAGAAAAAAACGATCCCATAAATAAGAAAACATATATCGCACCAAAGAATAATATGAATAGAAATTGTAAATCTGATGAATTTAAAAAATCCTGTAATATTGGAAAATCGGCTGATATAGAAAACCAATCTATTCATTCTTTAAACACAGTGAAAAAATTTGCCTCATCTGTAAATGGCGTCTCAAATGGCTCCTTTTCAAATAATCCTTTGTTGTCCTTTAAAGGCAATAGCAGAAATAAATACATTAATCATATGCCTAATAAAATGAATGATTGTAACATTGTACCAAACCATAAAACGCCAATACAAATTCCACAGCATCTAGAGACTTTAAAAGGAAATTCACATGAAACCGCAATTAATACAACGGATATGCTTTTATATGATTTTGATCATAACAATCTTACTCAAATTATTTCAAACATTAAAGACAATACCTGCAACTCTTATACTATTTCTAAGCCTAATATAATGAATAATTGTAATAGTAATTTAAATCATAGTACCCCTCTAAAAAGTTCACAGGATTTCCATATCTTAAATGGAAACAACCCGCATAAATATGCAATAACTACATCACAGCTATCGAATGGTGAAATAAGAAGCGATTTAAAAACCCAAAAAGCCATAAAACGAAAATCAAAAGTTCCATTAATCGAACTCATTCACCACAATTTGTTGGTACCAGGTGAAAATGTACTGAGCGTACATACACCGGAAAAGATAATATTTGGTTCCCTTGATAATAATGGTAAAATAATTTCAAATGGTAAAATTTATACATCTCCTTTTCAGTGGTGTTGCGACATTCCAAAATTTTGCAAATCTGCACAGAAGTGCAGCAAATCTAAGCCCTGCTATGACAGAATATATTATCAAGGTCGGACTTTATCATACCTCGCCGATATTTATCATCAAGGACTGGAAAATCGGAATGCATCCCAGGGGATAGAAAAATCATCAGTAACATTCAGTTCGAGCACAGGTCTTGAGGTCATTCAGAGGTTAACTGCACCCCAGAGAATTTTAGCCGCAAATACTGAAGCTCCTATATCCAGACCAAATGTTCTAAATCTGTTGAAAATGAAATTGCTGCTGATTGAAGACAACGAGGTTGGACCCATCTCCGAAACAGTTCAGTGGGACGACATTGACAAATGGGACTAGTGTTAAATTCAAGCTTATTTATCATATATTCCAGTATTAAATTAAAAAAAACTTTACAATATCTTTATTATGTGTTTCTTATCCAGGCTATAGAATTCAGTTTCGGCATATTCTTTATTTCCTCTAATTAAATTGGAATGTGTTCATTTAAAGAAAATTTAAAATTGTAGCAGCAAAAAAGTTTTAAAGAAAAAGTTTTAAAAAAATATATAAATTAAGTTTCAATGCAATAAGCTTTCAATTCATAAGAAGAGAGAGAGAGAGAGCGCTATCCTTTGCTTTTCTAATACTATAGTAAAATAATTAGTAAAATTTTTAAATCAGAAAAGAACAAATATACGAATAAACGTTTAAATGAAATATTTTTTATTGTTTCAATAATTCTTTTTTTTAATCTGAAGCGAAATATTCATTCTGAGCTTAAAAATTAGTGAAATGTACTTGGAATCAGCTAAATTAAACGGATTAAAAATTATTTCATTATTTTTATGTCATTCCGAAACCACAAAATGTTACAATAATTACAGCTCATCTCTCTGAAACTATTTTGAGTAATTACAAAATACTCGTATTCTTATCCAAGTTAAACTAACACATTTCCTGTTTACACTTAAGTTAGTTTATACATGTTAGTAACACATGTTAGTTTACACCTAAACTTGTTAAATGTGTACTTTATGTGTGTATTACACACATAAACAGGTAGGAAATCAACTCCAAAATGTTCTTAAAAAGTACATTATTCGGAAAATCAAACTTTTCTTTTAGCTCAGATTTAAAAAAAAAAAAAAAAAAAAGTGTCCAGCTCAAGTACATTATTTGGAAAATAAAACTTTTCGTTTAGCTCAGATTTAAAAAAAAAAATCAGTGTCCGATCTATTTATTTTTTTAAATAACTGATGATATTGAAAATCAAGTATATAGATTAATATGTAAAATTCTTAAAAATCAGGATTTTATGGATTTCGTAGGCAGTATTTATCCTGGAATACAAATTTCAAAAAGTGTGTTAGACAAACAACTTATTCTGGTGTTGAAGTCACCAAGTGATGAAAAAAGATTGTTTTTAATTGAATATATTAACTTTTAAGTTTCTGTTCTTACTTTCTATAACAGCTTTCAAAGCCTCTCTTTCCCAATGATTTTAAATTACAATTTATTGTGATGACATGTTTTTGAAATAAAATGTGAAAGAAACTTTTATTTGCTGAGTTTTATAACCTGAAAGCATTCGCAATGAGATTAATTTCAAAATGGAAAAAGATAATTATTTTGTAATTACATCGTGTTAAGTAGCAAATCGTCCAACAAAAATTGTTCAAAGCATTGGGCTCCAATGAATAAGAAATTAAACTTTAATCTGACTATAATAAAAGTAACTTATCACATATTCTTACATAGTGTTTAAGTTTTTACATAGTTTACAGGTATTTTATTTTAGTATTAACAGAATAAACGGCTTCTTATTTGGCTTGATCTGTTTGAAATTTTGATACTTACATATTAACGGCATGCCAGCAATTTGTTATCATAAAAGATTATCACTATACATTGCAAGCTAATATATTCTTTCATAATTAAAATTAGACTATGTCCGCCATTGGCAGATAGTTAATATATAAGAACCGAATTTTTTTTGTCGTTTCATCACATATTTTTATTATTTGTATCTTTTTTATCAGTACTCTCTTTATTAACTATTAATTATGGAGCAGGGAATCATTAACTCACAAAGGAGAAAATATATCTAAAATGAAGAGATGAAAATGAAGGAAACAGGAAAAGTTATTTATTTTCAAGTGTGTGTAATGTAATAATATAAGAAGTAATAGTTGAAAATTAAATAAAATATAACTTTATAAATAAAAGGAAAATGATCAAGCTAAAAGAACACTCATTTGTTTAAAAAATGGAGTATATAGGCAATATAAAAAAAAACTTGATGGTAAGGAAAATTCAAACTTTTGGGAGAAAAGAACTATTTTTTCTTTATAGTCATCGAAGTATACATACAGAAAGTATTGTAATCGTCAAGAAACTCAAATTCAGGATTCTGAACAAATTCCGCTTTTCAAATACTTTTTGAATCAGAAAAATATATTTTTGTTATTATATCCGTCTGCTTATCCGTTTCCGAACACGATAACTCAAAAAAAGTTTTGAGTTAAGAGGATAAAATGTGGTGTATGGTCTTAACACCAAATTTTTAGATTTATATAAAATTTTAAATGAAACCTATTGAGCGGAAATCTGTCTGACCATTGTCCGAAAGCGATCGATAATTATTAACGTAAAAAGCTAGATTAAAAGATTATATTAAAAGATTATTAGCTAAAGATTATATTCACTACATAGATTTAGCATCTACACTGTAGATTAGTATCTAATTTGGAACCAAATCTGGCAAGGAATTGACCTCTGCCTGCCCTTTTGATTGCATGTAAACGAAAAGCATTTAAAAATTTGACAACTTAGATAAATGAAATTTAATTCACAGTTTTAGCATCCAACGTGTAGATCTTCATCAACTTTTGAATTGAATCTGTCATTAAGTAGACCATTTGTCTGTCTGTACTTTCGTATGCATGTAAGCACGATAATTCAAAAATTCAATGATTTGCATAAATGAAATTTGGTATATAATCTTGTGACTACAATTGTAGTTCTGTGCCGGTTTCAATCGGTTTATAAAAAGCTTCCAAAATACGTATTTAGTTTTCTTTTATTTGTATTAACTACATGCCAGCTATTGATCGAAAAAAATCGCTTGTTAATTGGTTTTTTTCGTAATAATCATTCACTAATAGCATGCGATTTTCTGTATTACTGAAAAGCCTACAACTCTCAAGAAGAGGATTCTGAGTTAAAATAAAAATCTGAGACCTCCTGACGTTTACAGCTACAATTTTAGGCTAAATGAGGAGGATAATAGAAGATTGTAAATCAAATATATAATTTTTAAGATTGTAAATAAAAAAAGATTCGGGGAGCCCCTCCCTTCCCCCCGTTGGTTTCTTTATGTATCAACAGAGGTCAATTCACGTACTTTCGTAATCATGTGGCAAGAATAACAAAGAATTTTAGTTGTATTGCGACATAGTACAAAAATTAGCTAGTGTATAACATGCACTAGGTTCAAAAATTTATTTGGCTTGTTTTTGATATTTATCACATGAGCATACAATAGTTCAAATGCTATGCATGCTGCATCAATATAGAATCCTCTAATTATTTGTAGAGATGCCATCGGTATCGCGAGGTGCAACACGTCGTTGAAATGCGATATGTAGTTTGTATATTGGTTTGATATGTATATATATTAAAGCAAATACGGAAAAGCGAGAAGATAATATTCTCTTTCTCGGAGTAAAAGAAAAATCAATGCAAGTGTTTTAAAATTGGAATAAACTTCGTAAATACTTCATTTCTGTCATTCCACTTCTCCGTAATGTTGTTAATTTTTTTTACACAAACAGTTTAGAGCAATAAATTATTCATTGTTAAATATGCATACCATTTATTGCATAAAAAGTATCGTTTAGAAGAGAATATTTCTTTTAGTTACCTTATTTTAAGTTTTTGTATTGTCCATCGCATGCAAAACGGCTACGAATTTAACTGATACATTAAAAATTCATTATTAGAAATGTACTCACCCAAAATATTGCTCCTAAAAATATTTTCAGAAATAAAAATTAAAATTTATTAAGTTTTAACAGCATATTAAATTAAAAATTAATACACTTAAAAACCAGCTCTAAACATTTATGTAATTTCTTTAAACATATACACACATCTGTGACACTTTTTAATTTGGTGGTTTTTTTTTTAAATTATACATATGAACTTAATTTTTAATTTATTTTATTTTATAGTAAACTCTCATGACATGAAGACCTTATATTTTTAATGTTATGTAACTCAAAATGTATCATTTTAACAAATGCAGTATAAATACTTGAAGTAATTAAATATAGAAAGCTATATATCTATAAATTAAAAATTGAAAAATAAATAATATTCATCTAGCATCCTTTTGTTGATAAGTACAGCTAAAAAAATATAATTCAGATATCCACTCTTATTTCATTTGCAATCGATATAAATTTTTAAATATCATTTTTTTTTATATAATTAAGGACATTAATTTTCAAAATTAAGAATTAATAATTAAGTTCATTTCATAGTTAAAGACAATTTTAATTTTCATGATTTTTTTTACAACAAAAATAAAATTGTTGAGCTCTTATTAATAATTTTTTCCTATTTAGCTTTGTTTTCTTTTGGGAACATTAAATTAAGAAATAAATTTAAATTATCACAATAATCTATAATTAATTTAAATACACAAATACACACACAACTATTCTATAATTAGTTAAAGCACACAAATACAAACTGAAAAATGCGAAGAAAATTCTGATCTCCACTCATATTGCCAGATATGAAAAAAAGACATCTATTCTCCTTCTTATTGGATTTTATAGATGTTGCCAAGTGAACAAGATAAATTTAACCAAAAAAGAATGCAGACGATTTGAGAATGATCTACTTAAAAGAAAAGAGAGACTGTTTTAATTTCTGCAGTTAGTACTACTCAAATCATGAATTTTTCATTTCATCCTTGGTACAATATCAGCACGAAGGGAAATCATTCATTGGCTTTCCTCAAAAGTCCAAAATGTTTCAACGAGTGATCTCAGTGGTCAGCAGGTCACATCAATACTTCAGAAGTGTGTCACCTACTTCTGAATGATCGTGAGCATTCTTCTTTCTATCATCGTAGTTAAATAAAAAACAAATGATAGGTATAGGATAATGATATTGATCGGTATTCATTAGTTACTTTGGAAAAGTTTTTCCTAGGCAACACCCAGTGCATTAGCGGATAAGAATCGAGATATGTCGATTGATAACAAATTGGCAATGTCAACAGTTCCATCCAATTATCAATCATGACAAACATTAAATTAAATCTTTGACGGAAGTATGTAGAATTAGAATATTAACCGAGAAATGCATAAAAATATTCAAGAACCAGATTTTATCTGAAAATAGAATAAAACATTTTTAGAACAACAATATTTTGATATTTACACGCATACAATGCAAAATAATAAACAATTTTATTGAATAAAAATACAGAGTGTCCATAATTTTAGTTTCCTTATCCAGTGCTAATTATAATCGTATTCATTCATTTAGGGAAAATTAAATTTTATCTACAATTTAATAAAAGATGAAAAAAAAAACATTCACGGAGATAAAAAATCAGGAGATTGTTACGTGTAAACTGTTGTTTTCTTGTGACATTATGTAGTTTCTGGAATAAAAACTATAAATATTCATAGAGCCTTGTTTATGAATTTTCATTTTAAATCAACATGTTAACTTCATACCAGCTGCTATGCGGAAATTTGAGACATTTGGGGGACTTCAAATTCTATGAATCAGTGTTATAAGACTCAAAAAATTTAAACTGAATTTTGAAGAAAGAAGACCGTTGATTGTCCGTTTTCAAAAAGAAAGAAATTCTGTCTCTGCAGAATTGTAGGTTGTTTCGACTCATATGGAGGAGGAAACAACATAAAACTTTCATACCAGAAATAATAATAACCTTGTAGAGGTATTTTAAATAAGGAATGCTCAACTGTACATTATATTCAGCAGAATGTCTTGTGAAATAAGACACATAAACTGTTACTTGTTCAGCTGTTGCTTCCATATGAATCTGACTCCCGACTCTATTTCTTTTAAATTAATCTTATTACTATGAGATCAAATCAAAAATGCACATGATCACTGTCTGGACAGACGGGATGCACTTCCGTTCGGTTCGTTAAGTGAATACTTAGTACTGTTGAATTAAACATTCACAAAATCCGTAAAATATCCAAAATGTTTTCGGCTCTGTAAGCAACTGCAATGATTATTTTCACACTACCTTTATGCCAAATGGTGATTCGATCCTGAGATCCAACATTTAGTTTTCAATTGGAATACATACTATATGTAAAAAGACATTCATAACTGATGTTTTAAAAATACGTGCAATTTTAATTGTCGTATCGTCATAGTTTAATAGAAACGAAATCTGAATTTAGCGATTTTATGTCGAACTCTATGACATATTGTGAAAAATATAAAATATATTGTTTTAAACATTTTGTGGAAAATTTTGAGTAAAATGCTAAATACAGATTATTCATTATTTTGCTGAGGAATTCTGTAGAATGCCTGAATTTCGCATATTGAATATTATGTGTATAGTATATACATATTTATAATAATTAAAATGTTTATTCGAATATTTATAATCCTTACTTATGAACCTGCACATATTCCTCGAAGTCGATTCGTGACTTATTGGTATCTCATGCTATCATTTTTTTATGTTTATTCCAATCAATTCATTCAAATGCATCGTTTTATCAACTTTAGAGCTAATTTTAAGCCGATTGTCCATAACACGTGTGAAGAAGTACGATGTAATGCATAGTAAGATATGATAAAGAGATATCGATTTGTTATCAGTTACTGATGTCGATAAAAGTATATTTCGATAATAGGATCATGGTGGAAGTTGACATAATAATTTACCTGCGATTTCAACTTCTGAAGAGGCTGAATTTTTAAATGGAACTTGCATTTTCTATTAACATTATATTATCATTAATTTTATAATATGATGCCATAATTCGAATTAATTTTGGTTGATTCCAAGTTTATAGAAAAATTGTAAACAAAATCTTCTTTTTTTAATTACATTTTAGATTCATAAGTTAAGTAGCTTTATAATTGGCCTCTGAGAATGATTTTTAAATGCCTTATCCATTCCAAAGTTCAATTAAAAAGTAACAAAATTCCTATTCAATTAAAAAGTAAAAATTTCTCGTATTTTTTGTTCTTAAAAAAAGACTTCGTATACTTTAGATGTGAACTGTGTTATTTATTTAAAAATTTATTGCATAATTTAATATTTTAAATGCTGCATATTGTATTTTGAAACAATTTGCAACTTATTTAGCGAAATTATTATTCTTAAAATTATAGTTTTTTAATTATCATTAGTTAATTTGCTAAAATATTTATTGTTTATGTATTATTTATAATAAAACTGTTTACTGTCAAAAATGTCTTAACTCCCCGTTTTGACATCAAAATTGTTCCTTTCTCTTCTGTACTCACTTTTGAACTCAGTTTGCTTAATTCGAATTTTTGTATAAATCATTTTTAGTGATCCTCACAAACTCTATTGTAATTGGAGCCAAATTATCAAAAAAGAAAGTTTATATATAAATAAAATTTTGAATTTGTAAATAAACAAAAACTTATAAACGATAACGAAGAAATGACTTTTTCAAAATGGTCTTATCTTTAAGACAAAGAAGGAAAAAAAAGCTTCCAAAGGATTCTTAATACACTCTAATCTGATGTAAATATAACAGAAAAATCACAATATCCCATTTAAACTTAATTTGGTGTTATGTTTAATTCAATCAAATACTGCGGGGCTCCATTTATTTGTATGCCTGCCTAGGAAAAATGTAAAACGACATGCAAATGAATAGACGTATGATAGGACTTTTTATACAAAACCCTTGATTATTAAAAATGTATTACTAATATAAATTTATTTAAAAGTAATAACTTAAATTTTGTAAAGATAATTTCAATATTACTACATAATATTGAAAACAGTTATCTATATACTTTAAATAATAAGCATGATTTCATTTTACATGATAGTTTGTAAAAACTAATTTTATGCCTTAATTTATGTTAAATGCATTCTGCTAGCTCTCTCAAAATTTTTATGTCATAAATTGGACATTTTCTCCGATTCTATTTTGTTATGCAAAATAATAATAATGATGATTATAATAGTAATAATTACGACGATGATGATGATAAAAGGATTAGGAGGTTTAATATTATCTTACCATCAATGGCATCACAAATTTCATTCCAAGCTTGTAGCATATTTTTTTTCAGGTATAAATCCACATCTTGCTCTAATGAATCAAATTTCTCTTCAAATACGTCCCAATTTTTGAAGGTCCCTAGCTTGGACTCTATCAACTCATAGAAAGTTTTCAAATCAGTGAAATCTTGTCGGGAAAGACCAGTTTTTATCAGCAAAAATATGAATACGAAAAACATATCTCTAAAGTAAATTTGGTACAACAAAATATCTCTTTCAAATCTCAACTGTTCGGAGTATTCAGATTTTTCGGAGTGGTCAACAACAGAGTCATTTTCTTCTGAAAGTAGCATCTTAATTTGACTCTGAATTTCACCCAGACGATAAAACTTGTCATCAAGTTGAGATGTTAAGGAACTTAATTTGTCTGAATTCTTTGTAATAATCTCCAAATGTTGTTCTAAATTTTTTGCTGCTAATGAAAACGAAAATGTCTTTTGTCCACAAGTAGAATTTGCACTGCTTGCTAAATAATTTTCCACTTTAGAGTTTAGTTCAATATACATATCTCGGTATTTTTCAGTTGATTTGAAATCTTCAGCATATTGAGCAACAGATTCTTTTTCTTCCAGAAGAAAGTTTGAAATTCTTGTTTGAACTTGTTCCAAACGAGAATAGGCATAAGCGAGCTGAGAACTGAGCGCTTGCAAATTATCGGCATTCTTCGCATCAGTCGTTAAATATTGTTCCAGTCTTTTTGCTTTCAATAAAAATGAAAATCTCAGTGATTTGCGTTTATTTATCAATGCATCCATTTATATAAAGACGATGTAAATTAAATTATTATCGAGAAGGATTATTCATAAAATGTATGGAAGATTTCTGCCACGGAAGTCGCATATACCATGTTAATGGAGAGGAAAATGTACACCAGAAGTTTCCTTTTAACTTAATTCACAATATAGATTTCAGTCAGATTTCAAAGATAGATTTCAAAATAGATTGAACGGTAATTAAAAAGTAGAAATAAGAAAATTCTAATCCTTAAATTGGAGCTATAAATTAACTTACACTTAAATCCTTCACGGATACATTCAACTTGCTACTAACCTCTACTCTATCAAGAACTGTACGAAGCGAAAACAAAACCTCTTCCTTCTTCTTTGAATGTTATGCCTTCAAAATGAAAAAAGGAACATAAACTCTTTTACTGTTTACGAATTAATTACGTCAATTGTTACTATAAAAATTTAGCTGATAACACGAGATAGAGAAGACAATGTAATTAGATAAAATGAAGATACGAATAAAACTGTATTTAAAATTTTTGGCCTTTACAGATAGAGTGAAGTTTCTTTCCTTTCTTTTAAAAATTCCATGCATTAATTCATCATTAAAAGTATTTTCATCTGAATTCATTCAAATATTCTGCTCTCTAAAAGATGATTTTAACCAAAATAATAATAATAATATGAACAATGACATAACTAATGATTCTTAATTTTAATTTTGTTACATTAACATTTTTTTCCAAGAAACACAAAGATAACTTTGGGATGAAATTCACAATTTTAAATCACAGACAGATGAAGAAGTCGGAACCTGAGCTGGCATCCCTTTTTCCAAGTTTGGATACATTACGAGTAGACATTCAGCCCCTGGTGCCGAGCCTGGAAACTTTGCGATCTCGAAACCTGGTAACCAAGGCAATGCCAGAACTCTTAAATAAAATAAAAAAAACCTCATGTAATTTGCGGTAATTATTCGAAAATTAATTTACAAATAAACCCATTTAATCTCACGAATTTTTATTTTCTATCTAACAATTCATTTTTAGTCTTAATACCATATCAGATTTAGGATATTTTATTAATATTTTTGGATTACCTTATTTTCTTCAACTCTTTGCAATCAAGAATTTTACTGAATTAATGCACATATAGGGTTTTATTTTTTGCGATATTGTTTCTGGAAAGAACGAAAAGTTTGAAATTTTGCAATTAAAGCATAAAAGTGAAAAAATATTTTACAAACATATTTAAGAAAATTATTTAAAAATATTTTATTTATATTTTTTATTTAAAATTATTATTTTTTATTTTAATATAAATGTAACTATCTGCCTTTGAAGATCAGCTAGTTCGCTGAAAATATTATTTGTGTTATTTCCAATTAAATCTCTTATACATTATATTCACGATTCTTCCAGAAAATTATTTTTGTACATCAGATCGTAACAAACATAAAAGTTGAATTATTTTAATAGTATTTTATTTTTTCTGTTCATTGTATGTATGAACTGTCCCAATAGAAAAATATCACAGAATTATTTAAAATGTAACTTTCAGGACAATCTATCTGCTTTCATGGTGTTTAACTTTGTTATTTCTCATATAAATAACACAGATATTAAACAGAATTCTTTTTGGTTTATAACAACAGAAGAAAATCACGCGATTAAGTATTCGGCAGAACAGTGAAAATGGCTTGAACATCAGCTCAATGAAGAAATCTATTGTCAAAAATTATATGAAAAAATATTTTTTTAAAGTTGCCAAAATACAAGAAAAATGTGCATGATAATTAAATTGGTAGTCGGTCAATTTTTAATTATTTAAAATTTTAAATGAAATTTCCAAAAATAACTCTGTAGTGCACATTCTCAACTTTTAAAATATATTTGTGCCAAGCAGTGGCGGATTGATTAGGTTACCAGCTTGCCCAATGATAAGCAGGCCTCTTACACAAATGACAATGTAAGCTAGCTGGAAGTGTATGTGAAAGGAGTAAAAAAAAAAAAAAAGAACCCTTTTCAAGGAAGTTTCCTGCATCTTATTAGCTTTCATAAATAAAATATCAAATAGTTTCATCCTACATACAGCATCTTCTGTGTAAGTCAGGGGATATCAGGAGCACTTAGATTTCTATCACACTTTTTTATAATTGCACAAAACTTATTTTTGCACCATTTCAAAATTTAGAAAATTAAATGCTTAATGATACCCATTTAGTTCTTGCTCAATTCTTCTCCTAACTTTGCCAATTATTTTTAAAAAATGTGTATTTTTTGCATAATTTTTAACAACATATTTCATAATTGCGACAAAATTCAAATTTCTTATATTTTTTTTTATCAAATATTTAGCCGCATGATTTTTTTCCACTGTTGAAAGCTAAGGAAGAAGGATTCTATTTATTATTTGCACGAACCAATTATAATTTCACAATTAATTAAAACAATTATGGACAGTATCAAAAAACTTTTTAAAAATTTCGAAAGCTGATTTTTTCCAACAGTTATTTATAATTTTTAAAGAATGATACAAAATTTAATTAAATATTGCGAGTGGCATCTCATAGGCAAATGAACAAAATGTTTTCTACATTTACAATCACTAACTATATTTTTTATTAAAATGGGATTACATGCCTAAAAAAATATTAATATGTTCTATGTATGACCATACAGTTTAAAAAAATAAAGAATTAACGGGTTCATTAATTATCCTATATCCTTCACTTTAAAAAAATCTTTTTTATGCTTTATATTTGTGAGAAAATTCTGAGGAAAATATATTCAGTAGTTTGCATTTCTAAAGCATGAAAACTATTTACTACATATGCAGTTACATTTTAAATTCACGCAGAATCGAAAAAAATTTATAAGAAATTATATCTACTTTTTATAAAAACTGAATGATAGCAGTGTGGATGTGAATATGCTCACACTGTCTCCTAGAAAACAATATTTTCAGATTCAATCCGCCACTGCTGCTAAATTTGTTAGTTTTAAGAACAAATTCTCTGTCCTGTAGATTGCCAACACAGAATATACTTTATTACTATTAGAGAACGGTAATTGGATACAGCTAAAGCTAGGAGACAGTGGAGAATTTCAACCGTTTGGCGAAATCGTACCTCTCCATTCCATTTCCTGCTGAATTCTGTCTGGCCGATTTGTGTACTACTGTGGTCGTTGTTACTACCGAATTACTACTTGTGGGCTATTGTCTGTTTGCTGTAATGTGCTGTCCTGTGTTCGTCTCGGCTGTGTATATTTGTCATCTCTATGTATTCGTCTTTTCGTGTATAATAAACGTTGTCGTTTTTTTCTACTGAGGCCTGCTGATTGTTTTCGCACAATACACCTCTAGAAGCGAACCTGGTGATTTTACGGATTTAGTAGCAGTGAAATCCCTAACAATATTAAATAGCATGATAGCCAAAAACCCGAGAAGCGATGTGTATATTAATTACCGAAATCGTCTTTCTTCTATATTTTTGGGCATTGCAAAATAAGAGGGAAAATCTGACCTTTCAAGAACAATTATAATGCGATTCAAAATTTTTTTTTAAAAAGGCCGTAAGTACAATATATTTAAGTCTTTTTATTGGATGTTGCAATTAATTATTAAAGAGTTTACTAACTTAAAATTTTTTCGAAATATTGCAATTAGTCCGACTGTTACCTTCTAAATTTCGTCGTGTGTGTGCGGGTTTATGTTTGGGGTATAGGGAACTTGACAAAATGAATGAAAGTCTGAATGCCTAACGCATGACATAAGATAACTTACACAATATAATGCTATTCTGAGCCTTCCAGTGTTGCCTATAACACTGAAGTTATCTGACCAGATCGAAGGGCACACGATGGAGGAGAAGAAAAACTGTACTAAATTTTCCACGAAACCATCTGAGAGAATTCAGTGGAAGCCACTTCGGATTACTATATTTAACCCCTTATTAGAAAGCAAGCAGGATTCCTTTCCCCAAAAAATTCGCGCGTGGTTAATAATAAAGAAGCATACAATTGCAGGCGATTAATCCTTGGCATTTACCAATAGGTACCCAAAATTCGAATTGTGACGGGTAGTTTTCAGCCAATTGAAACCAAACTCTGACACGAAACTACAATTGTAATCACCAAATCAATTAACAAATTTAATGTATTTGAGTTAATGCGTTTTTGAGTTATAGCGTTTAAATTCTGGTGAAAAAAGAGAACGGCAAGAAGTTAACCACTAAATGAATTTGATAGTGATATACAATTTTTAGATGAAATCTGCGCACCAAATTTTATCCATCTAATTCTCTTTGTTTTGTTGTTATCGTATGAATTTATTTTCGGAAAGATGGTTGGTCAAACTTCCTCTGATGGGATTTCACTCAATATTTGACAGTATATATGCAAATTTTGTGTAAAAATGATACACCAAATTTCGTCTTTCTAATCCATAGCGTTTTTCAATTAACTTTGCCTCAGATAGACGAAGAGACATAATGCTAAGGATCTATTTTTCGAATTAGATTTCAAACGTGATAGGTACAATACTTTCTTTATATTTCGCGCAAGTTAAAGTAATAATAGGAATTTAACACACACCCACGGACACCCGCACCCGCACCCACACCCACGCACACGCAAGAGCGCGCACACCCGCACACATTCATGATGAGCACAGATTGAATTTAAAGAGAAACATTGATGTTAACAAATGTAGTCTCTCTTCAATTTTTGAAACCATTAGCTATGCGTGAAGTAATCACAAATTAATAATTATAAAATGATAAAAATTGTAGATTAAAAATTTTTATGTGTCATTGACGAAACTAGATACGACATTGCAACAGGATTTGAGGCCTTTCATTGTTGTAATTCAAACATACTTAAAGGAAAGGTTTTAAATGAGATCTACGAGACTATACACTCAATGATAACTAAAAGACATAAATTCTATAATAATAATTAAAAAAATGCGTATATTGTTTACCAATGGATTCTAAAACCCTCCACGCGTTTGCGCCTGCGTTAGGATGGGTTTAATTCGTCAAAATAGGGGTGAGAGAGTAGTTGAAAGGAGGAGATGTTTACATTTAACCATAAAGTAAACTCGGATTGTATGGAATGTATTAAATAAAATATTGAAATGGAATGAATTATAATAAGATAACACAATCAGAAACGAAAAAATACTCACATATACGTAAAAAAAATTGAACGAATAATAGGGCAGAAATCAAGGTCAAAGAATGTTGAATTCCAGAAATGCATTCATCTATCCGCGTCTCATCCCTAAGTGAGATAAAATCGTTGAAAGATGGTCGTTTCAGGATACTGAAGCGAACAATATAATAACGAAAAAGATGAAATTACTCTCGTTCCCACATGTTCAAAAAATAAATACGATCAATAATTACGTAAATGGTGACTTTTCTTTAGTCTGTGTAAAGAATCTCATGAGTCTAATGGGAACTGATACAAATTTTATAAAACACAACAATTGATCTTTAGTTGACTGGGTCCTGTAGTTTTCGTTTTTTCCTTGTGAAATCGCTCCTAGAAGGTCACCTTGAGATCTAGAGTCACCAGAGGAACTTGGTTAATCTATATTAAACTGTATAGTAACCTAACCAAATTAAATAGCAAACCAATAGAAACTTTCTGGATGTACTACACCTTAATATATAAGCTGGTTATATTAAATGCATCAAAATGGAATCCATTATGTATTTTATAGATCCCTAACTTGTAATACATGGAGGTTATTTTTCATGTTTTTGTCACCTTATGAACTTTGTGTGTCTATCGAAATATTTTTATCTTTTGAAACCTCGTTGACAGGCTGCAAAGACCCGGTTTTAAGATGGAAAAAACTCACTCGAAAACCAATTCTAATGAAAAAGTGGAAGTGATATTTGTGACACCAGTGTGGAAGTTCGAAGAATGCATGCCACTTAGGATTCGTTTTTTCTCATCACATGATTCAATATCACAAAGCCGGTGCAAAAAAATACCTTCGTGCAACTTTAAAACAGGACGACGATCTACAAAAATCTGATGAAATACTATGTAGTGTGAGAAAATGCCATTCTAAAATGACTGAGAACTTTAGCGTTTTTGTTCTTCGACCTATAATTTTATAATTTATTTCGATACTAGCCGGCTTTGGCGACTAACTTGTTTGTCTGGAATATTGACTTTTCTGGCTGTTAAACTATTAATATGAAAATATAGATTATTGCAGTGAATTCAAATTTTGCCTATCATTTGATATAATTGAAAAATATAAATTGAATGGAATTAATCTACTATAAATTACTGCTCGTGCAAATTAAAAATGTAAGTTTCAAGTTACAAGTGGTAGGTGAAAGTCCTATTTCAGAGCAAATATTAAAAGAAATCAACTTTTTTCTCTTAATTTTAACACTGGCAAAAGCATTCGGTTGAATCATTTCGTGGAATGATAAAATTAATGCGAATTTCATAATAACAATAGACACATTGTTGCGGATAGTATATCAAATTAAAAAACTTATTAAAACTATAGAAATAATTGCAGAGGAATAAAATTGGTATTTTCAAAAAGGTAATGTTTGGAGTTTTAAAATAATGTAAAAATCATTTTGGTAAGATAATATTTCCGTAAAAAATAATTATAAATTTACTTAATTTTTAATTAATTTTTGAGTTTTGAAAAGCTGACAGTGGGTTTTCAGTCTTCATGCTTACCCTATTTTATTAAGATTGGACAAAAATTGTAGAACCGTATACAGATATTCATTTTCATATAGAGAGATAGCTTGTTAGCGAATTTATCATATGTTGTGTTGTTTCTTATGGCACTTGCCACGGTCAAGCCCGCTGTTCGAAGGCAGCCGATTTCAGCCTAAGGGAATAGAATTAATCTACTATAAATTACTGCTCGTGCAAATTAAAAATGTAAGTTTCAAGTTACAAGTGGTAGGTGAAAGTCCTATTTCAGAGCAAATATCTTGTTTTCTCTCCTCTTGTTTCCCTCCTCTCTTATCCTCTTGTTTTCATCGTAGAACCAACTTGGGCCAAGAGTACGACTTGACTACTCATTCATCACTTATTCGCTTGCACAACCCCTTTTTACAGGAAGACACATTCATACATCTCACAGATAGAACAGGAATAACAACCATGCCCAAACCGGGACTCGAATCCAGGACGCCCAGATCATGGGGAAGACGCGCTACCCCTATGCCAGGACGTCGGCGAATTTATCATATTGTTTTTCTTTTAAAAGATATTACTGATAAAACTGCATTTTATTAATTTATTAGTTCAATCAAATGAACTAAACGATATTACTATAAATATTTATTGAAGTGCTTTAGGGGTATGCTGCTTATGCCGTGGCATAAAGCGCCGAGCTTGTAGGGACACCGTTTTCTAATACTAAGTTTAAAAATATGCGCGCTTTATATGAATGCGAATAATTGACACACAATTAAAAAGAAAGCAAATGGACAAAGAAAACGAATTTCAACGAATTAAACATGCACATTTCATGGAATATAGCAAACTTGAGTACCATGAAATAACAATGTGCCATAAATCATTTTAATCCCATATGAATTTTTATCTCCTGCATTTTAAATATACATTACACAAAAAAAAAAATATTTATATATTTTGATCCTGTTGAGGGTTAAACATATGTACTAACATATAATATATGCAAGGGGGGCATAATAAGTTTGCAAAGGGCGCTGAATACTCTGAAACTGGTCTAGAATATGTTTCTCCTAAATAAAACTGTTATATTTTGCTTATAACTAATATTTTATTTATCATGTTTCTGCTTTAAAAATGCGAACTATAATTCATGGAAAAAGTTATAAAATATTATGTTCTAAAAAAAATAAATTACTATGTAGAACATTTTTTTTTTTTTTTTTTGAAAAAATCTTTTTTTCCTTTTCTTGGTACTCCAAACATGAAATCAAAACATCCCAAAAAGAAAATAATTTCGTTTTCTGCTTATATGGTATTCTGTGACAACAGCATTAACGATCGGAAGCTTTCAACAACGACATTTCTCATCGCAATATAGGGCAGTGTGACACTTCGTACACACGCACTTTCCGCTGTCCATCCATAAGAATATCGTGTTGTATCCACATTTTCACTGTATAAAAAGGAAGCATTCGAAACAATGTGCAAATAAAAAAAATAATACTCAACCACCTGCCACAACGCCACCTGCTGTCGGAAACAGTTTATTTTTTTCATTTATTGGTTGCCGTTGGTTACCTAAAAACATTAACTTGAAATAAGTGGCCAGAACCTCACACTTCAATGTGCTTTTCAGAGATGAAGGCAATGTTCGAATGGTTAGTGACTTGGAACTTGAAATAAAGAAAAGAACAGACACCCTCGCTCTTTTGATGCATTTGCAACAAAGTGCAGGGCACCGCCGTTGGACTGCATAAAATAGGTATGATTTTTATTTATAGAAATATCCATTCAGTAAGAAATAAGAGTTAAAAATAGGAAAAAGTATTTTTGAAATTTTATTTTGATTTAACGTAAGTGTTTGAAGGAAAAAAATGAATGAGATTTCTTGATCTTATTTTGAGATTTCAAATGATAAAACAATCGTCGATAATTTTCTTTGTTTATTTATCCCAAGCAAAATTTTATATTATTAAAAGAATATATCAATGATAGTATGATTGTGACAATATTTGCTTGGTATAGAAGAAAGAAAAGTTCTATATTATTTTGAGAAGATTTGAATGCAGAATATTGAAATAATCCTTAATCGACTTAGTTCCTATTCAGAAAATTTTCTAATTGTTTATATTATTTGTAAGTTTCTTGTTAAAATTTATGATTTACATGACAAGCATCTCATTAGAAACAAAAAGCGAAACAAAGTTATAAAAATATATTCGAATATTTGTTTACATTTTAACATCTGAAATTATTTCTTTTTTGAAATGCCGCCTGTGTTTTCCTAAAAATCTTCAATGTTTACAAAAAGTTAAATTAATGGTTGAAAGTTTGAATGTTATTGTATTTTGTCTGAATATAAAAATAAAATTTCTGCTGAAAATTTTAATTGAGACTTTTCATAAGAAAAGGAAAGAATTAAACGAAGATAGAAACGAAATCTGAGTTAGGATTATTAAATATAAATTTATAAGAATCATAATAATTGTTGAAAAAATGGAAATACTTCAATTTAATAAAATAGTCTGTTTTCTTTCAAACTGATATGTTTAAATATATTAATCCCGAACTGAATATTTAAAATTTTAATAAGAGTTTTATTTTATTATGATTTGTTTAAACATTAAAAAAAATCTTATTAATCTACTTAAAATATATTTTGCTTGAGCATTTTTAAATTGTTAGGAAAATAATAATTTCCAAAAAATAGCATATATTATAATTGATTTAGCATTCAGTATTTCTAAAAAGTAAAGATAAAAAAGAAACCTTCTTTCTTTAGGTAAACTGTTAAATAAGTTTATAATTATTTTATTTAGATGACGAGGACTCAAAACTTGATTTATATTGTCAGCTTTTAGGAGTATGATAGAACAATTTTTAGATATTTGAGTTTAAATAAAAGTCACTAATCAATTTAATTAATATAAATTTTAAATATGACGCTATATTTGATAGAAAAAAATTAATTTTTTTCTTAAATTTACCAAGATATTTTAGTAATTGATGCTTAATATTATCATTAAAGTGCTCTTGTCAATAAAGTTTTAAGTTTGGAAGATATGTCATGTGCACATGCAATATAGCGTGATTTTGCTGATTTAAAAATAAATAGCATTCTACAAAGAATTTTAAGTACGTCGTTATATGCAAATTGCTTTCATAAATATACGCGTTGTTGCTACATAACTTTATCTTATTATTTTAACGAATAGTGAGTCATGACGTCGTTTAAAGCATTTGAAATCTGAACATCCACATCGAAGCCTCACAACCAAATGTTATATAGCAGAAATCAAATATCTCTTGCTGTAGTCTTAATTATGACGTTTTACTTAATGGTTTTTTCCATTTATTGTTTCTCAAAGTTACAATTCATACTAAGTACTAAAGAAAATTTCCAAGATTCTTCTATTTATTTAAATATACAGGTTGTCCCACAAAGTATGCAGCGTCTAATATTTATAAATTCGGATTGAACTCGTCAAACGTGTATTTTGATGCATAATGTGTGGGTTCCTCGAATATAGCGTCATAACCTGTTTAGACTGTTGCAAATACATCAAAATACTCGTCTTGACGTGCTCTATCTGAATCTGTAAATAATAGACGCTGCATACCTTGTAGGATACTCTGTACATTAAAAATTAGTTAGATGAATTAATGAAATTCGAAATCATCTTTCGAGAAATAACGAATGGTAAAATCTGCTTTAGTATATTTACTAGTTTTATAATAATGTGAAAAGATTATATACAAGCATACAATTTTTTTAAATTCTGTAAGAATCCAAATGCCGCTTTCGACCAAATGTCAATAGAAAACCTTACAAATAAGTGACTGAAACTAACAAGTTTAGCATTATTTAAAGAACGCACAGAAAATGCCTTTCATCCTTTACAAAACTAAAAATGTATTCTAAAAAATGAACATAAAGATTTTGATCAGTGTTATATATTTAATAGTATCTCTTAATCTAAATCTTAATAATTTCCTAATTTTTAGCTTAATTTCACACTTATTAACTTCATTCTAAAATAGTCTCTTATTTCCTGATACAATTTCTACTTTTTTATTTAATTAATTCTGCACTCCCTCTGTACAACTGCTGAATTCAGTAGGTTTTCAAGCTCAGAACAAAGGGATAAAAATCTTTAATGTTTACAACATTCTTTAAATTACCTAAAATTCTCTTTCCTAAATCGACACGTGTCAAAGAAATCCCTATCATAATTTCATAGTAAAAACCACTGAAGGAAAAAATTCTGCTCTTTTCTGCTCCTGTGTCGAAATGTAGATTGACATATTTCTTACTACTTATTCTTTGTGTCTAAATTATGCCCCCCCCATGGTGAAATAAAGTAAGGTTTTAAAATTTCAAAAGTTTCTTCTGTTCGGCCACGCAACTGCTAAAACACGTTTACGTATACATATAAACTACTGGAAGATAATCACAACCAGTTACTATTTCAAATAATTCGTCATTCTGAGTCATTCATTCATCTTTGGGCCATTTTTTCACAGCTGAGGAAATATGAAATTTTTTGCTTGCTTGTATTTTCCCAAACAGCAATGGTGTTCTGTCCTAGAATTTCTTATACTTTAAAATAACTCTTTTTTTTCTTCAGCGTCCATGTATAGCAATATTGTATTCATTTTGAATCTTTCATCCAATCAGTTAAAATTTGTCATGGACAACTTTATATAAATTCCATTATCTAATTCGCTGGGTTTTTGAGTTATCGTATTCAAAGAACTGCAACAAGTTGGCGGATTTAGTCTAAAATTTGATAAAAAATCAACATTTTAATTAATGAAACAAAAAGCAAATTTTATTTATGAAGCAATTTTTGAATTATGCTCATACTTACATAAATAAACCGGCACTCTCTCGCTGATTTTGTAAAAATATGTTGCAGACTTATGCTTTTCGTATAAGGACCATATTTCATTTGTTTAGCTCGTTGTGATTTTGAATAGTGATGTTCACAGACAGATAATCCTAATTACAATTTCTTTCCATTTTATTTATTTATTGAATTCAAGGTAATAGATTTAGCTAAAATACGGAGATTCATCAAAATCCAGTGCTTAACTTTGTTTTATGGTTACAATACATTTTCTTAGTATATTTTGAATACTAGAGAGAAAAAAAATGATGGCTTGGTTTTAAAATTTTGGACTATTTTAAATCGATACTTATATATATATATAAATATTATTAAGCTTTATATGGAAATCTTATGAGTAGGCCAAATATTATTTCAGAAAGAATTTAATTTTATCCAAAAGTATCTATATATTTAAAATAATTAGGGGGAACCAAAAGATCAATCCCTTAACCCCAACTATTGCTCTGATTTCGTCACCTTTTATTTTGTATGAGAGCGGATAAATCCGATATATGGAATCAATTACACACCGTCCTCTGTTTCAACATACATGTATATCGTGTAACTATCTCTGTCACAGATTCAATAACTGAACCGATTCTGTGCATATAATTTAAAATAAAACGTTCTTTCATTGTGATAAGTTTTCATTCGTCATATTTCGCTAATAGGACTAAATTAATATCATCAATATGTTGGACGAACAGATGGTTGCATAAGTTGAATAACAACAGCAAATTTATTAAAATCTATATATGATAATATAAACCATGAAACCATGAAATTATTTGATGTAATTTCTATGTCGCCTATACAATTAACCTACGTGATTTCATGACTTATAATGACTATAATCAATCCATATGAAACAATATTTTTCAGTTTTACAATTAATTCACTTAGACCTCTAAATATCATATGAAATTCCAATCTAATCAAGGGAAGTATTTATAGTGTTTGATTATGTAATAAGATGACATATAGATAAATTTGTACGTATAGATAAATTAATTTGTTCCATTGTAAAAGATTCTGAAATAATAAAAGGGCTCTTATTTTTATTTATAACTTTATTTAGACAGAATTAAGTAAAGAGTTTAAATATTCCAGATTGAATCAAATTTTCTCTTGTTTTAAATTAAACTGAAAATCAATTAAAATGGCAAATTCAGTTCGTGTAATATTTTTTTGCTTTTATTACAGAAGAACAAAATATATTTCTTTAGAAACATTCGAAAAACATTATCCTTTCGCTGAGAGCTGGTCAATAGTATTCTGAAAATGAAAACAAAAATACATCATCGAAAGTTGGGCAGAAGCCAGGACATATTAAATGTTAACCGTAACTGAAAACAGCAAATCACGACTGATACTGAATGCACGTGGGGATATATTTTTCTCTTTTTGCGTGAAGTGTAGTCACAGATAAAAGGTTATGGCCATTGAATCGGAATTAAGTATTCCACTCAGCCAGAGGTCAACAGAGAAAATGAACAAAAACTGATGACTAGAACTGCGTAAAAGTGAAACATATCGATAGTTTATTCATAAGTAGTTCAATAATATTTACTTCTTTCATCTAAAATTCGGCAGCACATTCATTTGAGCAAAGAAATCTTTTTTCTGGTTTTTATTATATATGTATTAAAGTCAGGAAAAGAAATGAATGTTAGTTTTTCGAATATTTAATATAAATTATTTAATAACAGAAATAAGTAATTCAATTTTCTTTAAAACTAGTCATAACCTAAGAATTAGTTGCATAAGAGTCACTTTAAAAGTTTTTGGGTATCTGCGAACAGGTATTTTCTTGTGTAATAATTTATCTTTCATTTGTTTACTAATTTCATAAATGTATGTTGTTACATTGAACAAGTAATGGAAAAAATATGAAAATAGTCTATTCTAAAAATGAACAGTTTTGTCAATAAGTTTTGAAATTTTCTTGCTGAATAAAATTTAGAAAGAAAATATTTAAGAATAATTTTTCTGTATTTATTTCAGGTTTCATTTTTAAAATGTAGATATTTGTTTCATTCTTTTAACCCTCAAACGATTTCCGCGGATTGACAATTAATCCATTTTCTATAGCATCTCGTGTTTTTCGAAGTTCAGGTGATTTTTACGGCAGATTTTTATTATATCATATTATTGTCATGTAAGATATCACATCAGTTCACTTTGAAAAATATTTGAACTTATTTGCAGACAACGCATCTGGATAGTGATTTTAAAAATTAAGCAGTCAGAAAGTTAATGAGATATTTACAGATCTCAAAATATAAATATAAATTGGATAAAGTACTCCGTAGTGAATAACAAAGATCATATTTATGGTTTAGTAAATATAGCAACATACAAAAAATTTTAATAAAAATTTTGTATCAGATTTTTTAAAAATTTCTAGCTATATAAGCCTATTAAAAAATGTATATCATTTTTCGTTTTTTTCGTCATTTATCCTTTTATATTTTTGCATATTTTAATATTAAAAATGAAGTTTAAAAGAAAAGTTTGTAAATGAAATGAGCCTACATTCTGGTAAGCAATTACAATAATAAAATTTTCTATTTATTTCGGTTATCGCATCTTTTTACTCATTTTAATCCTTATATATTTAATACTAATTTTGTGGCAACACAGGATTAGATTTTATTAATTTGGTTCATCTTAGCATTGAGTGTTGCATGTATTAATTAGATTATTTAGTCTATATTTTTATTCATGAGTTACAAGGACGACTGCCAAATTCTTGACACATTTCCAATAAGATAATATTTTTTCGTATTTCAAAATAAATCATATTGACTTTTTTATAGATGTATTTTCATTTCAGAGAAATGTATTCTCATTCTAGCCATTTGGATATATCCTCCATTCACGAAAGGCCTTTTAGTAAATTGTGATATTTCAATTCTGTTTATTTTATCGACATTATGTTTTTTATTGAGAAATCTAAATAAGATATCCTAAAGATCAATAGAATCTCTGTACTGATATTCTCGAACTTGAAATATTAGTTCTTTTAAAAGTATTTTGCTTTAGTTTTTTAAAAAGTCCATGAACTCTATTCTACGAGTTTCAATTGTGTTTTCTTTGTACTATAAAAAATAAATCTTATTTTCTTAATACATCGTGAATAAAATAAGATTGGTTCTTCTAATAAAATGTCAAACATACAGAAAAAAAACCCTTTTTTTTGTGCTTGAAGTTTCGGCATGGTATTTCTTTTTTACTTTCTTTATACGAAATATAGAAAAGGAAAATTATTTATGTGTTTCCAAAAAAAACAAACATTCGACCTTTAGATTTTGATGAATCTTCATGTTTTACTACTATGTTCAGAAAGGGCCGCGGTGGCCTGGTGGTAAGGTCTCGGCTTGTGAATCGTAGGGTTCCAGGTTCGAGACTCGATTCCACCGACGAACCGTCGTGTAAGGGGGTCTGTTGCACGTTAAATCCGTCATGCCAAACGTCCTCCCGCTGGTGTGGAGAGGGGGGTGCCAGCTTAGGTGTCGTCCTCGTCATCTGACCGCGGTTCAAAGTTACGATGTCCGTCCCGAAATAGCCCTCGTGTTGCTTTACAGTGGGACGTTAATATAAAAAAACTAAGCTACTATGTTCAGATTAATCCCGAATCCGAAAAAAAAAATTTCTTTTAAAATTAATGTCGTAAACATAATTTAAAAACGTAACCAACTATTGTTCGTTTCAGTATTCTGAGACGGCCACTTTTTAAAATTCTATTTTACTAAAGGGTGAGACGTGGAAGGATGTGAGTATTTCCGAACTTGATTTGGTTGTTAAATGTAAATATCTCCTCCTTTTCTGTTTCCTCTCACCCTTATTTTGTCGAATTAAACTTATCTCAAAGCATGCGCTGAAGTGCAGAGGGTTTTAGAATCCGTTGTCAAACAACAGACAAATGAAATTCGATGCAAAGACCTTATTCCAAAACCGCAAATTTATATCAAATTTTGGGCAAAAGTGAAATTTATTCACCAGTGTGCATATGAACAGTGTATCTTAAAACGCAATGAGCTGAATAAATGAAATTTTGGAAATTATTTCATTGCTGGAATTGTATTTCCCTTTGCGATTTTAGATTGAATTAGTTCAATCGATAAAACTGAAGGGTTCGCTATCTGCTATCTATCGGTTCGTATGCAGGAGAAAGAATTAGCTCGGAAACGCAATGTGTTAAATAGGTTCATTCTGTATGAGATCTTTAAATAAAAAATCTCATCTGAAGGGGGATTGTCTGTATATCCATTTAGTGCAAATATGATAGCGTAACTAGCTAGTTTTAAATCCACGCAATTAAATACATGTATTGTTAGTATTAAAATAAATCAAAAAGATTTTCTCTTTACTCAGATTTACTTAGATTTCCAATGTTTTCTGTCTAATTTTTGTATAATTAAAGCTTTATTTAAGGAAAAGTAAACTTTTGCACCATTGTTTGACAGACCAATAAACCTTTTGTGCATTTTTCATTTTTACGCTTCGACAATTCATAAAATGGAATAATAATAATAAAAACAGTGACCAACTCTAAAGAAATCCCAAAAAGTATGAAAAAAGTTACCTCCTCTCAGCTCCAAAATATGATATCAGTTGCTGAATTCTACTATGGTAAATTCTACAACGATATTTCCAAGATGTTACTCGATATTCTGAATGCCGGTCAGTGTCATGAAGATAAAGAAACAATATTGTTGAGCATTTTGTATTAATAGGATATGCTTCTTTGTTCTGGTTATTTACCTATAACTTAAAAAAAAATAATGATAATTGATCATCTTTTAATGCATTATTTTCTTTGTTAAATTATCTTTAAAAAGATACATAGCTTTAGAGCATTACTGCAAATACTATTACTATTATGAGCCATCAAATCTCCAAACTATTCTGTGCTGTTTCCAAACGGTTTCTAAAATGGTTTATGTGAAAATAGTTTTTGTGCTAAAATATGCTCAAGTTATGGATAAAAAAAACTTTAAAATCTGCTTTAATAAGAAACTACCTGCCAAATTTAATTACTTTACGTTTAACAATGTGCCATGTGGAGCATTTTGTACTATTTTTAATTATGCATGTCTCAGATCATGCATGCAGATCACAGATGGTATGCTAGCCTATAAATATTATACTGCTAAAATTTAAGCAACTATATTCTAAATATAAATTGCATACATCTTTTTAACTAGGGCCTCGCTATTTTCTTTTCTTCTTTTTCACTTATGCTCGTCTGGTGACATTTACAGCTTCCAAAATTTAAAAACTTCCGAACGTCTGCCCTTGGTATTTAGATTTTCAGAGCTGAGAATTCCATCATGTGGCCCACAATTAATGATGTTCACGTTGAATCATAAACCACAAATGACAAGCGAACGTGATATGCCTCGGCAGTGGATTCGAAATATGCATACACGAGTTTATTTCTCTGCATCGCGTGCAGTTCTTTTCTTTTCCGCTCTTTTTCTAGAACAATGGAGTCACTCTCCGACGTTGACTCAAGCTTCTGAACATGACCTATTTCTAAAAAGTTCCCAAGGTTGATGGTGGCAAATCTGAAATTCGAGGGCTCAGGCGAGCACGTGGCCATCCTTGACGATGGTTATGCACGCAAATTAAGAAGTGACTAAGAAGCCTGGGAAAACAAATTAAGTAATATCAAGGGGGAAATTATTTAGCTAAGCCTTATAGGATTTAACTTTTAACAATATATACCACAGGTGTTAAAATGTAATTCAAAGTGCGTTCGTTGAGTTTTTATTATATTATATTTGAAAATTGAACTGTCTCGCTTTAATTAAAAGAACTGGCTTTAAAAGAATGTGACGTGAGCAACCTGCCAATATATATATATATATATATATATATATTGAATGAATGAAAAGAAGAAAGAAAGAGAAGTTAAGAATGAAAAGTAAATTAAACCAGTGGTCAAGTTCGAAATAAAAGAAATCATTGTAAATCATTTAATCAAAAATCATTGTAATCAAAAAGCTGTAAAAGGAGCTACAACCAAGTTGAAGACTGAACAAGTGATTGATGATTTTTCGTTTAATATTACAAAAAATTGGAGGAAGTTGTCTTCCCGAAATTTTGTGGCATACTTTCCAATAAAGGCCCTATGATCCTTCCTCCGAATAAAAATGTGACCTTGGGTAAGGCCACGAGTACGTTACATGGCATTGGTAAACGATAGTTATAATAGTGATAGATTTTTAGCATAAATCTAGCATTGTTACTGAATCCGTATTTTTGTCACTTTTTGCCGGCTGACATAAAAAGTTGATACGAAACTATAGTTGAAGCTACATGATAACATATCGAAGACAGACAGCCTGTCATTATGCCTAAAATGTATTTTTCAGATTCAAAGAAGTCTAAAATTCGGAAACGTGATTCTTAAAAATCTCTTTTTCGAATACAAATTTCGAATTTTTCGAATATACTTCGAATACAAAAGAATAAAATACAAAAAATGTTCAGAATTTTTTTTAAAGGATTGTTTGGAAGAAAAATATGGAGTTCGGCAATCTTTATCTCTTAGCAGCCCTTTTTACTTCAATTTTTATTACAACTGTGTGTATCATATATGATAGATCTCCAGCTAAAGCAGAAGAAATGTAAGCCGAATAATAAATCACTGTGAATGGTATCCCTCAAACTTTCTTGCATATTCTCTAATACACGTGTCATTGCAGTAAACGCTTTGCATGGCGCTGGCGTAAGTCATACTTCTGACACTCCGACCCGCCCGAAGGCACACGGATAAAAATACTGAATGACCGGATCGCCGCAACAACAACACTGGAGCACTGGAGGGAACTGTGGTTGAGTCCTAAGGGCTATCACCGGCCACGGTACACCCCTTCTCGAAGGCAGTACGTTTCGTCATCGATGAGAGGAGACAGATTTCTCCACCTTTTTGTGTACCCTCCAGGGTGGTGAGATCCAACCACCATACCGGAAGCATCTCATCCTCATTTCGAGGTGCCCTCCCCGGGCACTGGCGTATTGTAAATACGAAATATTAACATTTTACATGAATTTACCATTTTTATTGAATCTTTTGTGTGTATTATCCTTGGCGAATGTTTTAGCAATTAATCCCTGACATGCAATTAATGCTATCCGAAAATAGATTTGTGCTTTAGATACGTTTTCCTCAATCGATTGAAACTAAAGTTTTGATACAAACTGCACTTGTAATCATAAAATTCCATGCTTAATTTGATATATTTAAGTCATTGTGTTTTCGAATTAAAGCATTAACATATTTCTGAAAGTACAGATCGACAGACTGTCACCCCGTTGTTAATTTTGTCTCATACTTTGATAGGCGTCTACACTATAGATGTTAAATCAGTGTACTGGATCTTATCTATCTAGTTATCTTCGTTTTGTAATTATCGTGTTAACTTATATTCGAACACCCGTACAGAGGAACTTCCTCTGAACAGATTTTATTCAATATTTGATAGAAATCTGCAATATTGGTGTAAAGACCGTATTTCTGCAAATTTCAATTGTCTAGCCGAAAGTATTTGCGATTTATTGATATCACAGATATAATTCATATTCAGATTGACATTTTCCAAAAATGTGTTTTGTAGTCCCAATGCAAAGCACATTATGAGGATTCCCAATAAACTGATCTATTTAGTTTCACATTTTTAACATGGTATTGATTTGTTATCATGTGGGAACATGATGTTGTTTTGGCTTGAGGTTTTTGAAGCCACAACACGCACGGGTATAAAATTGACGATTTATCGTTTTTGAGGAATCGATTTTTTGCCTTGAGGGTTATTAGAAAATGATAAGGAAGATTTGGCGACTCACAGGTGGAGGTCATATTTGACGACTTATCACCAACAAAAAGTTATAACTTGGCGTGAATGTCCGTCATGTATCCAATTCTGTCAATAAGGGCAGAATGTCTGTTCAATAAAGGGCAGGGTCGTAAGAATTTATCGACTGAAGAAGCAAAGAAAAGAAAACGGGAATGAATGTGAAACAGCGAGGAGAAGTATATAATTATATTGAAGTAGAGGTTCGGTGCTTATAAATATTTTAATAATTACGTGAACGAGATGAAACATAGAAACCTGATCAATTATTCGTAATAAAATACTAATATTATTCTAATATTTTATAATTCATAGAATTTGTATTTTTTTACGAATTTATTTATTCAACAAATGAGAAAATGCTTTGTTAGCATCTAACTTGGTTTCGGGTATATAGAATCATGTATATCATATATTATGAATGCGCAAATTTTGAAAATAAAATTAGAGCAAAACTCAGGCTCGATTCTTACAAAAGTTATTTAAACTTATTTTATTATTTGCTGATTAATGATTGCACTAATGTGAAAAATATAGACCTGAAATGGAAGAGTCAAAATTTAATATGTCTGAACTCGTATTATTCGTACGACAAGCTGAAGGTGAGTAGAGTACGCCTGCTTGCAACTCCTAGTAAAAAAATTATTCCTCATTTTATTAAGTAAGGATGATAGGATACGGATAAAGGATTCCTCATTTTATTAAGGAGACGAATACTGAGACCCACGGGTACATAACCTTTTAACAAATCGAATCCAAAATTTGATCCAGACTATAATTCTAATGATAAATTTATACGCTTTGTTTCATTTATCTAGTTCTTTGCGATGCTGAGTTATTGCGATCATATGGACATAGAAGAATTAACTGATACACTTCCCAATGATAGATCAAGTTAAAAATCCTTTTATAGTTTTAATATTGCATATCGATCTCATTCATTTATAATCTGGTCAAATTATCAGCATCAAAATATGGATAAAAATGAACAATAATTTTATTGGTTAAGGTTGTTGAGTTGGCTACTCATAACAAGCCTCTAAGTTCGTACCTGGAAATGCTACTTGATAAGAGAAAGGAGATGAAAATCACAGTTTTTCTCATTTAAATAAAAAGCTATTAATTCGAATGAAAAAGTTTAAATTAAAACATTATAAATTATTAAAAAGACTTTCAAAATGAATTGTCGAACATAATATTAATTTACTTTGGTTAAGAATGTATTTTAAAAAAGTGCCAATTTAGAAGGACATTCTTAATTTTTTGAGCGAAATTTTTCAAATTCCACTTAGCTACATGTTTTATCTATGAGGCAATTTCGACTAGTAAAAATTTCGGGTCTATGTCTGTATTATTTTTTTTGAAAAATGTAATGTTGTTGGAAAAGCAGGAATATCGAAAATTTCCCTAACAGTATTTTACTGTTTTACAAGAATTCGTGATCCGAAAGAAAATCCTACATTTAAATAGTTGCTTTGCGATTTCAATTTGGTCTGATGTTCGATATCCAATAACAAATAGCAAAAATTAAATTTCAAAAAGAAATAATTCTTAATTTTATAGCGGTTGGTTTTCGAGAGCTATTAAATAATAATGTAACGCGCATTGAAAAATACTCTCAAGCAAATAATTAGACATTATGGAAATCTTAAATTCACTTTTCAGCATTTATTTCTGAAAATCAATCATCATAATTGCGTCTGAAATAAAAATTAAAAAAACAAACACTGCTTTTAAGATATAATTATTTTTTCGATCCGCAAATTCTGCTTACTAGAAAGGTACTTAAACGCATTTTTAGACAAACCTGGTTTTTTCCAACAAAGTCGACTTTTCCATATAATAATAATCGATATTTATTCGAAATTTTAACCAAGTATTTTCTTTTTTGCGACAAATATTTAAGTGGAATTCCAAAAATTTTGTTCAAATAGAAAAAGTGCACAAATATTTTCTAAAATTTGCTTTACTCTTGACTTAAGCAGGCCATCATGACGTTCGATAGCTCATTTTATCGACTATTATTTATATTACTCATTTTATTATCATTTATGCCTTTTCAAAATCTACAAAATTTTAATTTAAAGTTTTCTTTTAGAAAAATAGTTTTTTTAAACGTGAGAAACCGGTATTATAATGCCCTCCCCCCTCCCACTTTTTTCTGTAACATATCCAGATACAAATTTAGAAGCTTGTTTTGGACTGCTGATAAATGAACTTAAACCAATAAGAGGTCGTAGTGATCTTGTCTTAAGGTCTCGACTTCGAACTTGAGAGTTCCAGGCCCGAAACCTGTTCCAACAAAGACCTACCATGTAAGCGGATCTGATACATCCTAAATTCGTTGGGGGTCAAATGTCCTCCCGCTGGTGTAGTGCTAAAGCCTGGAGAAAGGGATGCAAGTTCAAATATCGTCCTCATCACTTGACCATGATTCAAACTTTCGTGATACATTCTAAAATAACTCTACTGTTGCTTTAAAACGAGACGTTAATATAACTAAACTAATCTAAATCAGTAAGTTCCAAAGACTTAATTTCCAAAAATATGTTTTTCGGACTTCATAATTTCCAAAACTTGATAATCCATCGAATTCTCGAAATCGAATTTTTTGACGATTAAATATTTCTTTTTAGCTTTACATAAAAAGAACTATTGTAATATTGTCTTCGTATAAAAAGTAAATATACATTATATTTTCTTTTGGCGTCAATAGCAGTATCAAAGTTACAAATATCTTTGCAAATATGACGCTTCTTTGCTTTATTACATGCTGTAAAAAGAGAAAAAAAAGTGTTTGTGTATTGAAAATTTATTTCTTCTTTTTCACGAAACTGCTTCAAAAGTTTTACAAATCTACAATTTTTGTGCACAGTGAATATTTCGGGTTTCGTCTTTCTAGTAATTGAATTTTTGTTTTGTTTTGTTCTTATATATAAGGGAAAACAAACATACCTGTAAATATCATTTAAAGAACACTTTTTTTTAACACATGAAATTTTCAAATTCATCAAAATTTCATCAGTGTATTATTTACTGATTATTTGTTTACGTATACTTGATCCATAATTTAAATGTAAAAAGATGCCAAAACTAATAAAATAAAAAGATGCCAAAACATTAACTGCAGAACAATAAATATCGTTTGAATCACTAATCTTGAATAATAAACTATATTAGGCTTAAATGTGTCATCTGAGACCTTAGTTTCAAAAAATAATCAATTTCTGTTAATCCTACTTGCGAAAGAACAGACTGACAGATACCGTTGATGGATTTGATTTAAAATTTAATACAGTTCTATACTTTAGATGCATAAAAATGAACATCTAAATGTATCCATCCAGTTCTTAATATTTTGTAGGTATCATGTTTACTTGCACTTGGTCAAATAAACTCCCTGAAACTGGATTTAGTTCAAATTTTGATAGAAATCTTTAATCTGTAACTGGAGACGGGAGTCAAAATGACTCCGCATTGTGTCATTAGCTTTGCTTATCACGTGATATTTTGTCCTTGAATACATTCATCTCCTCAATTCCTTCGTTAATCTTTTTCCAAGCTTTTGTTGTTATTTATACAGAATCATTTCCAGGTCTCTGAAACTGCTTTTAATTTGAATAATGCAAAAAGAATAAAGAAATATTCTTAAAATAATGTTTTAAAATATTGTATTCTTCATTTTTGTTTTTAAAATTCCAACAATTAATTAATGCAATTCCGTAATTTCTAATCGAAGTAAATACTCATTAAAAGATTGCTCAGATTTTTTTATAACATCTTTCCAACATTTAATGCTATAACATTTAAAAATATTTTTGGTAAGTACGGGATTTCCAGAATGTATCGTGTTTCCAAAATAAATTCCAATGCGGTTTACAAAATACAAAAAAGAAAAATAACAATGAAGTCATTTTAACTCCATGTATCGGGCCGCGTGAGGAAATTCATTTCCCCAGTTACGGGTTAAGTTTCTGTTAAGACCACATACTAAATTTCATTTGGCTGATTGAATGCACTTTGGAGTTATCACAAACAGATAGGCAAGCATAGTTCTTAAAATGAGTTTATCAGGCTCAGGTAGGTTCGAAATGTGGAGGTTTGTCAAAATCTCGAAGTCCAATTTTTCGATGATTACACGATTTCTCTTTGAATACAAGAAAGTGGAAATTTTTTTTTAAGTAATTGCACTAAAGGCGATGAAAGTCGGAATCCGCTGTGAGTCACAAAAGATTTTTGTCTGTTAAGATGTTAATGACCATGCCTCAGAGAAAGAAGTTTGACCTTTTCACTTGGCTCTGAGCTCTAAGCAACGGTGAAACGCGATGAAAACAATGATTTCAAAGAAAAAGCGGTCGATTGAAAGTTTCTTCGCCCATTGCGTTGTTCTTTTCGCAAAACTGCTCTGAAGTCGATTTCTGATGAAAAAGGGAAACATAGACGTCACAGAGTACTAAAAAGAGATACTTTGACAATAGTAAAGTTCTTTTTCTTTCTTTTTTACTTTGCTAATATTACAAATGAACATACATATTTCGCTCATATTCTCATTTATTGAGTTTTCGTGCGCAGTACTGTTGATCGAGCTAGAACTAATATTGATGAAATACGATTCGATTAGATAAATTCGATTAAGTAATGCTATTTTCGTGACAGAATACTTTTTCATATTGAAAAGTAATTGAAAATAAAAGCAAAATCATTAAATATTAAATGAGCCTTTTTACTTTCTCGTATTTATAGTATAGAAAGTATAGTCATCGGCAAAAAATTCGAACTCGATAGTTCAACGAATCTCTACGTTTTAGGCTTACCTGAGTTCGAAAAAAAAACATTTTGTGGAAATCGTCCATCTGTCTAAGATAAAATAACACACGTCTGTCTGTCTATGACAAAAATAAAAACACTTTGAACTAGACGGTTGAAATTCGGTATACAGGTTTTACACCAAATTTGCATATTCCGATCAAATTTTGTGTAAATTCCGATCAAAGGAAGACCGTCTGTCTGGCTGTTCGTATTTAAGATAGCACGATAATTACAATAGAAGAGTACTATATAAATAAAATTCGGTACACAGATTTAACATCTATCGTGTAGACACCTATTAAATTTTAACCAAATCCAACGAGGAATTGATCGTCTGTCGGTCTTCAGAAACATGCAAACGCGATAACTTCGAAACACAATGACTTAAATATATCAAATTTGATACGGAAATATTTGACTACAAGTGCAGTTTTGCGTCATATTCTTGTTCCAATCGATTAATCCAAAAAAACTCGCCAAGGATGACTCGAATTCTATCAAAATGCTAAATTCATGTCAAAAAATATTTCTTAACTGTTGTATCCCAGTGCCACATCTCTCAGAAATGACAGAATTTATGAGAGAATATGCGAGAAAGTTTAAGGGAATTCACTCCCGGTGGTTTAAAATAAAATAAAACCTACCTTTTTTTACATAAATTTCTACTAGGAAATTATTTCGAATGAAAATAAAACGTACATTCTTTTAGATAAATTCCTACTAGGAAATTATTTCGAATGAAAAAATGTTTAAAAATGATAAATGTTTAATTTAAACACTCTTATTTAACTTGATTTGTTTCATGTTTTTAAAGATTGAATTTCGAAATAAAATTTTCATTCACTTCCTGATGCATCAAATTTTACACACTTTTGTGTCCTCGATTGCAATATACTATTTTAATATTTTAAAAATGTATTTATCTATTAACCAGAAAATTTAATTAAATTTCTGTTCTATAAGAGGAAAAGCACCATATGCTAGCGAATTAAAAATGTTTTAAGGTTTGCATAATATTTATAGCAATAAATAAAAAAAAGTTATAACATTTTTAAAATTACATTTTTTAGTATATTAATATTAGAATGTTTTTAAAAATAGTCTTCACTAACTTTATTTAGTGCCAGATATTAGTTTTCTTCTTTTTCTCGAAATATAAAGGGAGCCCCAAAATTAACGCAAGATTTGAATTTGCCATCATTCGTGAAATAAAGTGTTGGCAAACCTATTAAAAAAACCCTTTGACAGCTGGTAGTTTAAGGTAGTAAAAAATTGAGCGTTATACGACAGAATAACGTGTTTTCATTGTTGGTTTTCATTTCAAAAATAATGAAAGTCTGGCCTCGAAAGTTTGAGAATTGGCCCCCTAGATCACAATTTTACACCATTTGATTTCTTTTTATGGGACTGTTTTGAAGTCAAAGGTCTGTGTCGAAAAGCCCACAAGCAAGCGTGCATTAGAGAAGAAAATTCCACGCTGCATCAACGAAATGTAGCATTCGAAATTAATGCAAAATGGGTATAGAAAATTTCGATAAAAGAATGAGTATATACCAGCAAAGCCGTGAAGACCATTTGTCTTATGTGTTATTCCATATATAACTCTATCTTATGTACTTTTAAGATTCAATAAAAATATAACAATTTAAAGGAAAAAAATTGTTTTCTGTTTAATTCAAATTTTGCGTTAACAAGTTGTTTTTTCGTGTTACACTCCATTTTTACTATCCTTAAACTGTCAGCTGTCAGTTTTTTTTAAAGTGTTGCCAACATTGTTCGGTAGGAATGGTGGCAAATTCAAATCTTGCGTTAATTTTGCGGCACTTTTATATCTAGTAATTTTATTTAAGGTATAATGAGTTTTTTTTATCAGTATCTCGGAAGTATAATTTTTTTCTTTTTATCTATAATATATATCTAGTAATTTATCTAAAGTCTAACGAGTACTTTATCAGTATCCCGCGATTAAAACTAAGCAATTGATTTGAATCGTCTTCCATGTCGAGTGATTATAAATGGGAGACTTAATTCTACTACGGACGAACAGTGTATATGGTACAGTATATGGAGTGGGGCATCATCCTACATGAAGGTGACAGCAAGTAATGCATGTCTTTCTGCAATGCAAGTACAACGTGTCAAGCAAAAATGTAACATATAGTTCTTCAGTGTAAGGTTTTCCAACAGGATATAAAGAAAAAAAAAAGGAAGAGCCCTGAATGAGAAACATGGTGCGACCACACCAAATAGTCACATGAGAATAAGCGGCTTAGTCAGATACTCATGAAGATTTAACGCCGCTCAGATATAAATGCTTTGAAAATTGACATCACTCTGTAGTGTAAAATAGACTTTATGCGTTCGCATAACATTCAGCAACCATTGTAGGTCGTTCCATTTGTGCCAATACCCCTGTAGTCTTATATCTGTATCTACAGGTAATAACTGGTAAAGTACCTGCATCTTGTATAGATCCAAGATGCTGTGTAAAATACATTGAATCGACGACTCCAGTATCTCCGTTATTCTCCCAGCTTCATAAGCACTACTACTCCCCACTGATGTTTCGATTACCAATTCTCTTTTTATAATATGTACGCGGTCCGCGCTCAAAAATGGTCTGTCACCTCGGAGATGATCCCATTTCTTCAAAACATCTTTAGTAAGACGTTTTGAAGAAATGGGAAGTTTGGAGGATCATCTCCGAGGTGACAGAATCTAGTCTGTGTTTCATTCAATGAAATAGAGCTTTTTTGTGCCTTCAGTTCCTTTCTACTTGCGTATTTTTTGCAAATCAGTGGTTGTGGATTCACCATTTTTGCAGAAGAGTTTAATCACTAACGCTTGATCTAGTAACCATAGCATACTGGCTACATCAAAAGAAGAATCCATACTCTACCAGGTGTTTTATTACTAAGTTGATTTGCACAAAACGTCTCAGTAGTATATATGGACGCCTTTTTTTTCAATTATTTTTGGAATTATTTTTTTATACATGAAAAGAAAATCCAATGTCCCTCTGATTATAACCGCAACATTTTTTTCAAACATTACTTCTTTTATTATAAAATTTAGAAGTTTGTACTTATTTATGATGCCTCTTGTATATGTGCCAAATTTAAGTGCATTTAGTCAAATGGTTTAATCTGAAGAATACCAACACACATTCATCATTATTATTAGTAATGCTAAAGATGGTGAAGATGTAAACTAATTTATTTCAATAGGGAGTATCATTTATTACTTTTTAAAAGGTTTTTTGTTCATGAATTAACCAGAGTAATATTTATATTGCCTTTCATATCATCAGATTGGAACCTATCTAAAAGAAGCCGAATCTCGTTAATATATTAGATTCTATTTCAGAATATATTAGATTCTATTTCAGAAGAAATTCTATTTCATAGAAGAAATTCCATTTCATAGAAGGAATACAAAATTACATCTAGGAGAAATAGAATTTTAAGATAAAATATTCATTATCTTGCAAAACGTCTAAGACTATTTGCCAAATCACGTGAGGGAAGATTATGCTCTATAACAGATGAAATACATGTAAGAGTATAATAATTTGTTGGAAGAGGATAATAATTTTAAGGACAGGCAAATCAGAAATATGTGGGTCTATAATTTTACAATAGGATTTGTCGAATAATTATTAACAAAATTATGAATAATTTCGATACTACTATCTATACTTATAATAAAGATGGATGCGTGTATTTGTATGTAATTTAATAAATATAATAATAAATATAAATAAATTTATGAATTTTTTAAGGTTCCTCCTGCTCCTTAAAGAGACCATTGATTAGCTTAAAATACTGAAATTTAAACTCTCTCGGTTTTAATCGCAAGATGAGTGGAACTTTCTTAGCTTATAATTATAATGTCAAGAATATTCTACTAAATATGGTTAAAAGAGCTCTAAGAATATATCAAAATTTAGACATCGTAATTTTTTAAGTACATTCCTCGATTCAAAAATATAAAATACAATTATTTATGTCATTCAAGGTTTTTTCCAACTGAAAGTATATGCTTATCTCTAAAATTTTAGGAATTTCAAATTGGATCACGATTAGAAGAATAAATAATTGAAATTTTTTTGAGCTAATTAATTAAAATTTTCCATTGAAAGATGCTAAATTCGATGAGTAAATATTATATAGTATTTTTTATTACTGCTTTATTTTTTCAAAGACTTCAAAACAGGTTACTTTTTATTTTGTTCGTTTCAACACCTGCCTTTTTTTTTTTTTTGGAGTAAGATTACACTTTGAAATTAGAGTATCATTATGACCCGATTGTACAAAGTGGAAATCTGGTTTGTAATAAAATTTTATGTTGAATGCAATTTATAATTGATACACTCATTACACTCAAGTTTGAGAAAGAAGAAAAGTAAATTTAGAATGATAAAAATGTTAAGTTCAAATAAAAAATTCTTCCTAGTTGTCAGTTTTATTCAAATTACAGTAAGAGGTTGTGAAACCCAACCAAATGTATGCCGAAAATATTCATCTCACTAATGAAAGAAATAAAAAAAATTGAAAAAAATTAAATTAACCAAAAGCTTTTAAAAAGTTTTGTCAAGTCATGAATCAAACTGAGTTTTAATACGTTACACTAGAGTGCTGCTAATACTAATGTTAATCTAAAGTAAAAAAAAGTGTAAAGGAGGGAAATTGCACTTAATTAAAAATGTCACTAAAGTTCTAATAGCCCTCCAGAATTTCAATTGAAAAATTCCGCATCTCACAGGATATAAAGTATTTCTTTTTCAATTACTGACAATTCAACTTAATGCTTGAGTATCTATTTGTGGGCGTCACCAAGACAACGACCTTGAATAGCACTCGTAAGAATTAACACTCGTGTACGTATGCCATTTTCAAAACCCTTTTACCAACTCATAACTGTTCCAATTTTCGAAAAAAAAAAAAAGGCTTCCATTATCTAAAAATTAATTACAATCCAACCATGAATAACTATACTGTCCCATCGAATCGGATAATCGATTCTTCCAATACAAACAGGCAACTCCGCTGTTAAAATTAGGACACCCCAAAGAACCGAAATACAACAGAAACCCTAGGGCCTGACCTCAATGCATAAGCAATCTAGTTAATAGCAGCCGTTATGGGCTGGGTTCCTACCGAAAGTATTCCCATTCTTAGAGATGTCCATCCCATGAGAGATGTGTAAATTTGTTTTCTGAGTGCCTTCTGTTGATTGAATGGCTCTTTCTTGCACTCCAGGGAATCTTGACTCGATGAAATAGGGTTTTTGAAATGCGCTTTCTTCTATCGTTTATTAGTGGGGAGGTCTGTTTTGACAGCTCTCTTTCTTTATAGGGGGCCGAGTTTCTCATGTAATTAAAATTTTTATGTTTCCTATTTTTGTGACGTGGAAAGGGCATTACCTTGTTAACTGCTTCACTGTTGCATTCGCAATGAGTTATTTCGAATTCTTCATTTCAACGGCCATGTCTCCGGTGAGAAAGCTTCCAGCTTAGAATAGTTATGCGCCTTTGCGCTTTTAATTTATCTCATTTATGCGAATGCGTGCACTGAAAACAAGATATAGTCGCACATAAAAAGTTAAAAGCTCGACATCAGTAATTAAACTACAAACTCTTTCAAATATTACTTCCCTGGTTCACGACAATGCTCAGGTCAGTGGCATGACAAAGGGCTTCCTATAGTTTACCGGAATGCAATTTTGAAAGCAAATAACTTGATGTAGATTTGCTAGAGATAATTACAAGCATTTCGGAAAAAATTTGCGCTGACGAGCAAATGTTTGTTGTTCTTGTTATATACAACCGACCACTCCGCCAGTATTGAACGAAACATTATCAACAGGATTTGTTGTGGCCGACTGCTGTATTTATTAAAACCCGTCCATAACACCGGCCAGTTCACCAAATTAACATCTTCGGGGCGGTTGGGCTCCGGACTCGAAGTGGTCAATCTCTGACTTTCCTCATCGTCTTCCCGTTACCTAAAAGTGTTAGAACTTTGAAGAGATTTTCTCATCGCCAAATTCCATCCGTCTTGTTTAAAGTTATAATAGTTTTTGTGTTTACAGACAGGTATAATTCCCAAAAGATGTTTTTCAGATTCATTAAGGTCTAAAACATGGAGATTGGTCAAAATTTGGCGTTCGAATTTTCTGACGATTACAATACTCTCTTCTTATATATGCAAGAAGTTATAAACCGCTACAAAAAGGGGAAAACAATGTAGGAAGGGAGATTATTTTTTTCCATACATTTGCTTAAATATTGCTTACAGGATTTCTTCACCTCAAAATTAAAATGGAGTCTAGAATTTAAAAAGAGTGACGAACATTTGATGGGCGTCACATGAATATGAACGCCAAATTCTAATATAGGTTTTATTAACTTTTTATCGTTTAAAACCAAAATAAGTTTTATAAAAATAATATCTATTTTTTAAAATTATTAATTAATGTTTTAAATAAAAAATGAGTTGAAATACAATCATATATTTATTAGATACTGTAAAAAGAAATTTAATGGAGATTCAAATCTCTTGTTTGAAACATTGTTGCATGATCATGTTTCAGATTGAATATCTTTATTTTATTCTTAAATAGCTTTTAGTTATAAAGCAATGTTGTACTTAAAAATGTATTTAATATCATTGTAATGCACTCGTGGTAGAACGCAGTTACTAAAACAATGAAAATATTGTTGTAAAATAAATTTTAAAATCTTTTGAAAAAATTCTACGGAAATAAAATTAACATAATCGAAAAGCCTTTTTTTCCCCTACTTTCTCGTATTATAGTATAGAGAAAATATTGTAATCGTCAAAAAACTCCAATGGCGAATATCTATGTTTTAAACCTCATTGAGCTCGAAAAGCATTACGGGAAAATTTCCGTTTCTCTGTCTGTCTGTGACAAATATAACTAAAAAAAAAGCTTTGAACTGGACAGATGAAATTCTGTACACTGTTTTCACATCAAATTTTCAGATTTCTATCAAATTTTAAGCAACATCTGTTCAGAGGAAGTCTGTCTGTCCAGCTGTTCGAATATACGGTAATTACAAAACGAAGAAAACTAAATAGATAAAATTCAGAACACAGAATTAAAATCTACAGCCCATCGAATCGATCTAATGTTGTGTCAAGTCCAACAAGGCTTTGACCATTTTTCAATCTGTACTTTTAGAAACATGTAAACGCTACAATTCAAAAATGTAATAATTTAAATATATTAAATATGGTTTGGGATTTTGTGACTACAAGTGTAGTTTTGTGTCAAATTTTTGTTTCAATCGATTAGGAAAAACATATATAAACAAATTCGATTTTCGGATAACCACATGACAGGATTAATCGCTAAAAAAATCACCAAATATGATACTGTAGATTCAGTAAAAATGCTAAATTCGCGCCAAAAAGTTAATATTTTGATTCTGTTGTACATTAATGCCATGCAAGAAGTTCTCTGAGATAAGAATTTGTGAGAACGTTTTGTGGAGATTACTGCCGATGGTTGAATATTAAAGTGGTTTAAAAATGTCTTTGTACAATTATATGTAAATTAAAAAAGGATAAAAAAATTAATTTCAATTAAGTTTTAATCAGAAATTTAATTATAATTTTGAAACACATTTTCTTCGTTAGTATCTAAAAATAAATACGCGACCTAAAAATAAATACGCGACCTAAAAATAAATATGCGGCAGATTTGTAACTTTATGTCCAACGTTTTATCTTGCAGAGTTTTGAATGATTTTTTTTTTCTTTAAGCTCGACGCGACTTATAGAAAGTATTTCAGCCCATGAGAATTATTACAAGTTAAAAGTTTGAAGAAATGTCTACTGATAGTTAGGATTATTGATTGCATGCAATTTTACAGACTGATTTATATAAAACAACAATTTCAGACAATAAAATGCAAAAAAAGAGTGATATCATAAATATTGATTATACATATGGCAACGACCTAATTTTTCTTGTTTGGGTTTGGTTTATTACTTGAGACGTTCAAAAACCTAGCACGAGTAAAAAGCGCTTGTTGACAATAGAGCACTTGAAGCGCGATTAAAGGCGCTCGCAATGTGTTTGCCGAATCGATCTGCATCATAAATAGCGCTCGTAAGTAGGTTATTCTAATAGAAACGTTAAGTTTTTACACGCAAAAACGCAAACATTTTATTGATTTGTCAGGCAGGACTTTGCCCTCATACATAAAAAATTCAGATGTTGTGAATATTAATTACGATCAATTACGCAGTAACATTATAAAATTAATTTGCTTCAGTAAAAAAATACTTTTATCTACCATTTATTTGACATATGAAAACTTATATGCCATCTTATATTTATGAGAGTTATGTGCACTTGCGGAAGTTATAGATATTTAATACTCTCATTTTATAACATTTATGTCTTCGACTTTGACTGACGATATAAAGTATTTGTTGCCTTCATTTCAGAGATACAAAAAAATTTAATTAATAGCTGATTAAATTTGATTACAATTTCTGAAAACTTTTTTGATGTAATAACATTTACAAGCTTGCATACTATTAGAAATTTTAGCACACAGGATTAAAAGTCATTTAAAATGCTCTGTAGTGGAAATCGTTGGATCTATAACTACCAAATTTGAAGTAGTTATTTTAATTGATTCTTGAGTAGTAGGTTCTCACTAAGAATTTGTTTTTAAAAATTCTTAATTACATTTTTAATTAACAAATAATCAAAAATTTAACATTTTTCCTTTATAACTCCAGATTAATTTATTACATAAAATTTATTTTAAAATTCCAAAAATAAAATTCTCGTGTGTTATCAGTTTTATTCCAGTATATTTTCCTTCCATTTTAACAAATTTAAAATTATATATCTTTTTTTATTATATTACAATACTTTTCATTGTTTTATTTACTGTATTTATATATACCTGCATTGTAATATATTAAATACATTTCTTATGCGTACAAAGTAATTTTAAATAGTAATTATTTATAGTAATTTTTAAAAATAAAATAGAGATAAATGAATCACTTTTAAAACCTTATCATGTTATAATATTTCGGATTAAAGGTTTGAATCTTCTATTTCTCGTTTGTTAAAGGTAAAGTTTTATAATTACATTAAATATACAAAAAATAAAATAGCAACAATTTTTTGCTAGTTGCAATTAAAAAAATACAATCATCTTTTAAAAATAATGTTGAAATTATTTTAGATCAAACACTTTTCTCATTATTCTTTTTCAAATAAATTACTTATAATCTACTTTTTAAATGCAATTTGCATATGGCAATTTTAACAAAATTTTTGACATCAACAGACGATTTTTTAAAATTTATTATTAAATTAGTTCCGTTAGAAATTATTCAGCTTTTAATTATTTTTTAGTGAAAGACTCAATATTTATTTTATGACACTGCAAAAACATAAAGCTTGGCTCGATCAAAATAAATTAGAAACATGTCATGAAAAAAATAATAAATGCGGAGATAGATTTTTGAATTTCAAAACTGAATGTGTTTCTTTGTAATTTTTGGCATGGAATCAGCTTTAAAGATAGTGAAAGTTATTTTATTAATTGCTACCCTTCAATCACTACTTTTTAAAACATGCTTGTGAAATAAAATTAGGTCAAAAACATTTGTAAGTACTGAATATTAGTCTACCTCGATATAGCATACAATTAAACGGAATTTTGTTATGTAATAGGTAAGATATCTAAGAAAATTCCTCTGTACAAAGTACAAATAATCATACAGTAAAGAAATGGAATCCAGACTTTTATACAGAGAATCCACTCTAATCCTGACCCATTAGATCATTTCTAAACTGTTAGGCAGAAAACTTCAAATAAGAAAACGCTTCTTTAAATAATACAAATGGTATTTTACGTGGTATAAAGCATTCATTATTTTAGGCGAATCAGCGGCCTAAAATAATGAATGCTTTATGACACTAGAAATAAGTACCTCTCGTTAATTGACAAATTTTCTTCGAGACACTGAACAAACTACTTAAAATATATCCAAAACAACGATATTCAAAGCTTAATAATTTGGCTAGTTTTTTTAATATAAAATAATAGTGTGCCAAAAATATTTTTCTAAATACAACTAATAAGACAAAAGTATAAAATATTTAGATTTTGTAAATTTTTTTAAGAATATATTTATTAACTCAAACAATATATAACAATTTCTTATTCCTTTTACAGCATTTTTGCAATGAGAAATATATGCCTATTTCTAACGATTTAGAAATTAGCTATTGGGTCATGATTAGAATGGACATTGTGTATGCAATATTTAGATGAGATATGTATATTCATTTTATATGAAAATATTGCATACACAGTATTCAATCTAATCATGATTCAATAGCTAATTTCTAAATCGTTTTAGTACAATAGTAAAATACATCAAATTATTTTCAATGTTTTTGACAGTGCAAAGGTTTTGAAATTTTTTCTTTACACGAAATCTACATTTTTCCATTGAAGGCGTTACAGATTGACCAAGTCTACATCTATATGTCAAGTAACATAGAAGACCAAATAAAATAAAATACAAGAATTATTCTATGTCAAAGATGTTGACATAATTCAATGAGAAATTATAAATATTTTTATTACTTTGAAAGCATTTTTTGTAACTGATGACGCTTCAATTTTCAGCATTGTTCAAAAAAGCATATAAAATATTTTTGGTTTCTGCACAAATATTTTCATTGAGTTTTTCTACGAAAAAAGTACCAATTTTTTTTTTTTTTTTTTTTTTTTGCTAAATTTTATTTTTAGTAATCTGATTTGGATCAGAAGAATCTCAAACCCGCCCGCATTAAAACAAGACAAAGAATGTATAGAAACTTAAATTAAATATCTTGGTATACATGTACATGATATGCTAACATACATTGTGCATGTGCGCGATTTGGTTTACTTTTTATTTTCTCGTACACGAAATATACAGAAAATATTGTAATAATCAAAAAATTCGAACTCTAGACTTAACGAATCTCCCCATTTTAGATCTCCCTGGGTTAAGAAAACACATTTTTGTTATTATGTCTGTCTCTGAGAAAGATAACTCAAAAACGTTTTGAGCTAGACGGATGAAATTTGGGAAATTGTCTTTACACTAAGTTTGTAGATTTCTATCAAATTTTGAACAAAATGCGTTGAGAGCAATTCTGTCTGTTCGGCTGTTCGAATATAAGTTAACAAGATATTTACAAAACAAGGATTTTAGTGTAAACATCTATCCGAATATGAATCAAATATAACGAAAGGTTGACCATCTGTCGGCTCTGCACTTTTAAAAACATGTAAATAAAATAACTTAAAAACGCAATGACTTAAAGATATCAAATTTGGTATGTGATTTTCTGATTACAAGTGTAGTTCAGTATCTAATTTTTGTTTAAATCGGTTGGGAAAAACACATTTAAAATGTAAATTCCTCATGCCAGTGATTAATCACCAAACACTTGGCAAGGATCATATGACAGATTTAGTACAAATTCACGCCAAACTCGCGCCAAAAATGAATATTTCGCAACTATTGACCGCCAATGCCATGCAAGGCTTTCTTAGAGATAACACATTTATTTGAGAGTATGGGAGGAAGTTTTAGCGAGAAATACTTTATGTTATTATGACAAAGTAACGTAAAAAAGAATTTCCAGCAGATAATATCGATTGCATGAAGAAAATGGAAAACAAAAATCAAACTTTGAGGTCGAAAATGGATGTTTGATATTTGGTGTCTTCAGATGCTTTTATCACTCAAAATCTTTAATTATTCAGGAAGGTCATTCTGTTCTTGACAGTCGATATTTTATCCTGTTCGATACAATAGTATCTTCTCTTGATGTCTCAGCATAAAAGCTATTTCGATGAAGATCAAAGAATGTTTGTTTTTTCAGCAGCAAACTATTGGTTTTTCGGAACATTATCAATGGTTTTCCTTATCTTTTCTCTTATTGTAAATGGATCGAGTCTCTAACCATTTTTATTAGATGTGTATTTTAACTATTTCTGTATTTTAAATTCTTCTATTTCTTCTTAACTACTACTGTAAAAACATCACCGTGTTCTTTCATGATGTATAGACATCATCTGATTGGAGAAATTTTTGTTGACTGTAGTTTCTTTCGAACGACTGGCTTATTTTTCGATTTAATCGAATTTCTACAAAACTGACTTGACTGAATAGCTTATAAAGGCCACTTTGTTTATCTTTCTGAACTATATTAGCAATAATCTCTTGTCTTCAATTCTATGAAAAATTTTAGTCAATGTTTTGCTGAAGATTCTGCATCTAAAAGAAACAACTATACAAAGGGAACTAAATCTTTTTTAATTTACAGATTCGCGAATCCTCCTTTAAATGCATTTTGGGCTAAATTTCTATTAATATCTGTACGATGAATGAATCTAAAGGAAAAAATATGTCTATCATTATCAAAACTTTTAGTCATTTTTTACTGAAGTCATTTTCAGTCATTCACACTGAAACTATTTTGAAAAAACAGTATCTGATTGATTTGAGGAAAGTTTAGAAACAAAAGTATAGATTTTGTTAATTAGAAAATAATCTATTAAATGAATTTAAGAAAAAGAAATATGAAAATTCTGTAGAGAAAAGATATATATTATTTACTTGGTTTGCAAATGGATGAGACAAATGAGTTCCAATTTATGCGACATTTGAAATGTTTGTTTCTGTGTCTTGAAAAGAAATTTTCGTGTGCACGAATTTTATCGTAATCTCGCAGTTGTTGATGTTGTTGTAACTTGTAAGAAATATGAAATATTCTTCAAAAATTACTTATAATTTTATGAAATTTAGCATTCCGGTATGTATGAGATTGGAAATATTTAGAAAAACAAAATTAATTTTTTTTTGAAAATTTGAGATTTTATATTCTTTATTATACTCAACTCATGTATGTTGTTGCATATTCTTCTTGGATTGAACACCAATTCAAACCAAGTTCAAGAGATCGAGGAAAGATGGGGGTGCAGTAGCTTTTGTGGATAAAACCCCCTGCGCAACCGAGAGCAGAAATCTGACTTAACAGCTCATATGAAGATGAAACTCAAACACTCGCTTGCACAACCCCCTTTTAAGCTGTATTCTTACGACCTGTCTGTCTGCAGATGGACAGGTTGTAGGAACACGACTTTACAGGGGGTTCTTTCACACAACTTACAGATAGAACAAAGGGTAAAGAACAACCATGCCCGAACCAGGACTCGAACCCGGGATGCCCAGATCACGAGGAAGACGAGCTACCCCTTGGCTAGGACGACGGTCTTCATCTATGTAAATAGCATAAGCAAGTGTTTTCGGAATATCTACACCGCAGCAGTTTTCCTGGAAGTAAAATAGTCTCTTCTTTTTCAAATAAATAAATAAATAATAATAATATAATAATAAAATATTAAGTCCGACTTTAGATGTCGAAAGCATTTATATTTGCTAGTAATGCTCAAAATTTTGCCTTCTTTCAGCACGTATAAAAACTAAGTTGCTAAGTAAACTATAGGGAGATACGAATAACTAATGTGACTATCGCATAATTAGGTAGCCTGGCCCGTTGTCCCTAAACATTAGGACTCTAATTTAGGAATAATAACGAAATTTGCTATATTCAGAAAGAGTGCAATTCATGGTAAAAATTTAAAAGAACATATAATCATTACAAGGATTTATTAATTGTAACCTATACATTGAAATACATATACTTATTTCTAACTACATCATACGCCAATAGTGAAAGAATAAAAGATGAAGAATATTTTAATCGAATTAATTATTTAATTATTTACACACTTTCATATCAGTTATAGAATAATTTGAATCATAAAATCTTTTTGTATAATTGCTGAATACCATCTTTTCTCTTATGAATAAGTTGTGAATGAATGAAACGAGACAGTTATAATTAAAGGAAAACTTATACAAAAGTAAATCATGACAAAAATTTCACTGTTATCGGAAATCAAAACCAATCAATTTAACAAAATGTATTCTACAAAATCATATTAGATCACATATTTCATCCATGTATTCATGAATATAACATACCGTCCTTTCTCATATCTATAAAGTGTGAATGAATAAAACAAGACAGCTATAATCAAAACTAAGCTTAATATCAAAATAAATCTTGACAAAAATTTCATTCTCATTGGCTTCTATTTTTAACACCAATAAATTTAAGAAAATGTATTTTTCAAAAACATATTAGATCCCAAATTTCACACATGATTTCTAGTTGATTTTTATTAATAAATAAAAACTATGAAGAAATATATTCTTTCTTTACACATACTATTGCCTAAAAATAAATAACGTTCGGTTTTGAGGGAGAAAAATAAGTGGTGAGTTTAATTATAACCCACTAAGTATGCTGTAAGAGAAATATAAAAACAAATTAAGTGACAAAAAATATATGTCAAGGCCTAAATCATAGTCGACTTTATATTCATTTTATGAGACCTTCGAAATTTTGAGCGGGGTGTTATGTGATGCGAAAGGAAACACTGATTGATCTTCAAGGCACGTCGAGACGGATTAATGACTCAAAGACGTATCCAACGTTACGAGTTATTTTCTGAATAAATTAGGTCATAAAACTGACTGCTCTGTCTACTTAATACTGATATTTATACCGTTTTCGATTTTTGTTTGATTCTTCGTAGAATAGAGTTTTATAGAAACACTGAAGAAAGTTTTATTTTATTTGAGAATAAAATGTTGAAACGATGGTATAGTCAGGGGATTTACACTTTTTCGTTAAGTGGACAGTTCTGAAGAATTTTTAAAGAGATATTTTAGACCATATACTGATATTTATACTGTTTTCGATTTTTGTTTGATTCTTCGTAGAATAGAGTTTTATAGAAACACTGAAGAAAGTTTTATTTTATTTGAGAATAAAATGTTGAAACGATGGTATAGTCAGGGGATTTACACTTTTTCGTTAAGTGGACAGTTCTGAAGAATTTTTAAAGAGATATTTTAGACCATATACTGATATTTATACTGTTTTCGATTTTTGTTTGATTCTTCGTAAAATAGAGTTTTATAGAAACACTGAAGAAAGTTTTATTTTATTTAAGAATAAAATGTTGAAACGATGGTATAGTCAGGGGATTTACACTTTTTCGTTAAGTGGACAGTTCTGAAGAATTTTTAAAGAGATATTTTAGACCATATACTGATATTTATACTGTTTTCGATTTTTGCTTGATTCTTCGTAGAATAGAGTTTTATAGAAACACTGAAGAAAGTTTTATTTTATTTGAGAATAAAATGTTGAAACGACGGTATAGTCAGGGGATTTACACTTTTTCGTTAAGTGGACAGTTCTGAAGAATTTTTAAAGAGATATTTTAGACCATATCTGGGGGCAGGGTAGTGCCCCCGCCAAGTCGAGCAAAAACAAGCGGCACGGCCGTACTATCCTTTTCTCGAAGCAGTTCATGCTATTTTCAACCCCCTATAACTTCGTTGTGGATAAAACTAGAAGCCTGAATTTTCAGTAACCAAGAAGGTCTTATATAAACACGGTATATTTCAAATTTCATTAAATTTGAACCAGTCGTTTAAGAATTATAACTAGTCAAAGTTTGTGAATTTTGTCACTGACTGACTGACTGACTGATTGATTGATTGACTGACTGACTGACTGACAGATCATCAAAACTCTAAGGCACTTCTAGCAGACATAGAAGCTTCAAATTTAGAATACAATTAGTGTTTAGTGTATAAATCAAGGAAAAACTAAAATATCCATGTAATAATGGACGGATCGATAAATTTTTCGAAGTTTCGTGCATTATCCATTTTGTCGGCAAATTCTTCGCCAAGTCGCCAAATGGTCGCCAAGTTTGTCACCAAGCTCTCGTATCACTGGCTCGGCATCCGGCAGCATCCAGTACAGATTACTGTAAAACTGTCTTTCATATGATGACACTATTCTCGCTGGGAAAAATTAATTAAATCTCAAAATTACAGGTTTCTAACAATATCTAATTTGAAATAATTCAATTTGAAGCTGTGGAAGCTGCAAACGCAATGGGTGACTTTCAGAAAATCAATCTGGTAGAAGAAAGCAAATTGATCTTCAAAGTATGATCGCAAAACTTAATGTCGATCAAAAAAGAGTCTTCGATATGATCACAAATAAAATGGACACAACCGATAATAACGCTGACGTTTTACGCTGTTTTGTGAGTGGAACTGGTGGCACTGGAAAGAGCTTTTTAATAAAAACTCTGAAAATTTAGGTTAAGACGTATTTAAACAAAAAAAGTGGCAGTTAGTACTCCAACAGGAATAGCTGACTATACATAGAATAGATTGACTATACATAGACTATTGCAACTGCCTGTAGAACACAAGCAAATACCGAAGTACAAACGACTTTCTGATGCAGTGCTCCTTCTGAGATCAGATTTGAAAGAAGTAGTGTTGTTTATAATAGATGAAGTGTCGATGATATCCAATGTTTAACATATATTTACTTACGCTTATCTGAAATATTCGACACAAGAGACGATCAGAATGGGTAGTTTGGAAAAAAACATCTTGTAGTTTTCGGAGATCTCTTACAGCGTCCGCCGGTAAGAGAAAAGTCACCTTTTGAAAAACAATCAACTGCTGAAACTAACAAGTTATTAGGTTCCCTCAGTATACCGAATCTGTGGACCGAACTGTTCATATACGATGAACTTACAATTAACATGCGACAGCTCAATGATTTTGACTCTGTTGAAATGCTAAATAGAATAAGATTAGGTGTGACTACACAAAAAGACCGCGACTTACTCTCGACTAGATTAATAACTCTCAAATCCAATTCAAATGAAAACAGATTAATTGAAATAATTGAACACCTCTCGAAACTTCCTGATGATATCGTTTGCTTATTATCTACAAAAAACTTGTGTCAACAATTAAATACTGCAATGATTAAATCTCTTCTACATCCCAAAATAAAACTTACAGCTGTAGATAGCATAAATTTCCCCAGATACCTAACAAAAAGAGCTCGTGAATGCATAAAAAAATATGAAGACGATGCTTCTATGACTGCAGGCCTGGAAGAGAACATAATTATAAAAATAGGAGCAAAAGTTATGTTAAGGCGAAATATTGACGTGAGTCTTGGTTTAGTTAATGATTCTATCGGTATAGTGCAAAGAGTAAAGGTTGATCAGGAAAATACAAAAAATAATTAAGAAAAAATACATTGCATTTAATAAAGAACATGTTTACGAGCTTAGTCCGGTCAAAACTAAATTTGAAATTATTAATAGAGCTTATGTTCATCGCGAACCGTTTCCCATATGTATAGCCTATGCTATAACTATACACAAAAGTCACGGTCTAAGTCTAAATAATGCACTGATGGATATTGGTTCTGCAGCGTTCACATCCGGTCAAGCTTACGTGGCACTTCCGAGAGTTACAAGTCTGGACGGCTTACATCTAATAAATGTCGACTTTGCAAGTATTAAAGCGCAGGAATCCTCAATTTGTGAATACAACAGACTAAGAAGCATTTACCCTCCAGACTTGTCAAAAATTGTCATATCAAAGCTTACGAGAAAAACCCATAGAGACAGAGACTGGGCTTTGAGAAAAACTGTGGCTGAATCTCAAGAAGTAGTACCGGAAAAGAAAAAGGGGAAGACTACATACAAAAATAAGAAAAGGACTATCGACAAAAAGACAAAAGATCGCACTAAACAATCTAATTTAATATAATATGTTAATGTAATCTAATTTAATGTAAAGATACATTGTGTTTTCATGCGATTGCCAAGTCAATCTATTTATTTAAACCATAAAAGATTTTTAATATTGATATAGTCACCATAAGATGTTGTTAGGTTAGCTAATTACGTAATAACTTAAGACAGAAGGACCCTTAAGTAGGGACTGAATAAATGGACCGACTTGGTATTACATGGATCTCACAACTTTTTACGATAGAAGAATTGAGTTGCGAGACTTGGTTTTTTTTACAAGTTACGTTTTTGATGGCATAAAAACTTAAAGTAAGTTGCGGATGAAATAAACGTCTCGATGAAACTCATCAAAGATACAAATTAATGAGCACAATTCACGTATTAATGAAAAAATTCATATTATGATCCTGATTATTCTGGTGGTCAAGTTTATGGTAATAAAAATTTATTTGCGCTTAAAACTAGCGTTCTTTCACATTATCGAAGTTTTTCCCATTTTCTTGATTAATTGACCTTTTTATTTTAATAATAAATGCACGATTTTTTACCTCTCAATTCGTTTTTAGGTTCAGTTTGATGAATTATCAAAACAATTGGAGGTTGGTATTTGAAAACGAGCCCAAAAACTCACTTTGTTAGTTTTCCTATAAGCAATTTGCAGAAAGTGCAAAAAAAAAAAAAAAAAAAAAAAAAATCCGAAAAAACATCTCAAACTGATTTATGATGATTTCTGTATAGGGATTGCAATACCGGACCAAAATTTCAATACCGGTATTCGGTATTTTTTAAATCTTAATACCGGGATACCGGTTTTAATACCGGTATTAGAAATTTTAGAAAAAGAAAGAAAACACAGGTGTTTCTTTGTTTTATTTGCCAGTTTTGTTAGAGAGTGTAAATATCACAAAAAATAATTTGTAATTTATAAATTATAACAGTATATAATCACAAAAAAGTAAAGAAACATCTTATTTATTTAAATCACAAAAAAGTGTAAATATCACTATTCAGTCTGTGGTACTATTACAAATTTTTGAAATGTGATCTTAAAAAAACATAATGCATCAATTGTACTGTCATTAAGCCTGAAAAGTAATTTTGTGTAAAAATTACCTGCTGTCGAAAATGCGCTTTCGAAAATGCGCGTGATATATTTTTTTCAAGTATTTACCTCTAAATCCCTCATCTTCAAATAAATCGATTTCTCGTCGGATGGTTTTGGATATAGATGGTTTCTGTATTGCATTTTCTTTCGTTGAAATTTTTTTTATTTATCGCTAATTCTAATTTTTGTTCAAGAGACAATTCCTCTTCACTATCGACAGTAGCGACATCATAATCTTCGATAATTGAACCGAATTCTTTTGAATGTGGATAGGTTTGTGGGTAAAAAATTTTAAGAAAATTTATTATAAACTTAATTAGATTTGAAATGGTTCTTTTCTTTTCTTTTTTTTTTCATTTTCATTTTTAAAATCATTACAATTATGTAAATACCATAAGACATTTTCTATTTCGGTATGTCTTTCTTCTGTGCGATTTTTCAATGTAATATATACTTCTTCAGATAGTGATGTGTGCTGTTCTTTCAGTGACTGCAACATGAAATTTATTGTTGCATTAGCTGTTAGTAAATTAGAATCTCTCAGACATAATGACTCAATAGTCAGTTTTATTGGAAGTAGAGCTGGTATAGTTCTGGATATTAAGTCGAATTCACTAGCTGAAAAAATAATTTACAAGTTTAAGTCGATGATTGCTTTTTGGATTGGATTTCTCAGTTTCAAAAATCGCTCCATCATTAGGAGTAAACTGTTCCAACGTGTTTTAGAATCTAATATTAACATATATTCTGTTTTATTTTCAGTTAGTATATATTTTAGTAATATGTAGTTTTTTATAGGGGAACGTTTAAATATCTTAATAATTTTTCGAAATTTAAAAATTATAGGAAGCAATTCTTGATAGGTTAATATTTCATCCTCATTAGCAATATCTTCTTCAACAATTACATTGTTATTATCTTCATTGTCAATATCACTCTCACATTTACTCTTTTCTAAGTTGGAATCCGAAGTTTCTATATCCACAGTATTTGGATTCTTCTGTTCTTTATTTTTTTGGTATAATACATCTATTATTCCTAATTGAATTCCATGTGCATAGCACAATTGCTGATTTGCACCAATCAACTTTCCAACTTTTATCATTAGTGTTGCTCCATGAGTCGTTATGGATACAATATTTTCTTTCAGGGACAATCCATGTTTCGCTCATTTAGATTTAAGCAATTAATTAAGCCATTAATTAGCAAATTAATTTCGCCAGTTAGGGAGACAACAAAAACGCATACTATTTTGCTATGTTCGCTATACCTGAACCTATAGTGGAGAAATTTTAAAAATTTCTAGTAAATACCGAAAAACCGGTATTTTAACTTGTGAATACCGGTATTACAAAATTGTACAAATGGCTCAAATACCGGTATTCGGTATCCCGGTATTGCAATCCCTATTTCTGTATTATGCCATTGAGACGGAGCATTGGTAAAGTTCTGCTTTCCCTGGGAATAACTAGACAATGGGAAAGAAGGCAGTCCATACTAACGGGATGGATATTACATGCGTCTCTCCAATTTGAGTTTGAATTCCATTTGTGAGTCATCTAAGAAGAAACAGATTGTGATATCTTATCACAAACGCTTTACAGCATGTCGTCAAATGAGATACGTAAATATTTGGTTATGAGACTGCAATATCATCTGAACTTTTACTAACATCTTTGGAACAATGAATTACCTGATGTCTCACTTACGGTCAGACTTGAGTTTTTAAAAATTTTTTAATAACAATACTAAAGATTTAAAAAAAACAAATTTTCAGCAGACTTACTTTGCTTAGTGAAAAATATGATACAATCATATTAAATACTGGAGTGGCCGCTATCCGTAAGAAACACATACGAATCTCCAAATTTTGAAATCCACTTAGCATTGCTAACGATAAGCTAAAAAACAATTATTTATTGTAAAATTGTTTGTTACCAGAATTTTTAGTTGTTTATTCTTTTTATATTATTCTTTCTAATTTTTACAGCATTCTTCAAGAATATTTACGTTTGACTGATTGTTGCGTGTTCGTTGACTCAATGGCATATTTCTATATGCTTTTCATAGTTTTTAATCGTCAAATTTTTATCTATATTTAGGTAGAACATTGCCGTGTGCCTTGACACGTGATGACATTTTTCTTGGTAAAACAAGCTTATTATATCTTAAGGATTAAGTGATGGATAACTGTTTACATGTATACAATTAAATTCCAACTTAAATTTAAATTCATTTCTCGGAGTTCCTACCAATACCCACTCTTATCGGTATTAGCCATCCACTCCCGCGTAACAGTACCTCTCTCTCTCTCTCTTCACTTCATCTCTTTTTGGCCATGAGGTCGCAACAGCTACATAACGGTTAGAGACATTCAAAATGACAAATATCGTCATTTTGAAACGTCAAATTCATCTTTGTCAGTTTACAGATTGTGGTGCCACACAGCGTACTTGCTACTATACTACCACGTTTCATGTAAAACAAGATATCTAACTAAACATTTTATTGTAATAGTTTCATTATTACAAAATTTCCAACGAAAACCTGGGTTCGACTTAGAATAAAAACCTTCTAGAAGTGCGCTCTGACTTTCCAATAACACACAAGAGAAGTTTAAATTTGCTATTTTTTTTTTTCATTCTAGAAGCATGTTGTAACAGCAGGCAGGATGGTGTTCTGGGGGCGGAGCTGACTCGCTCCGTCCATGGACTTAAGGAGAAGTAAGAAAAGAGTCCAGCAGCGATCTCTCTCCCCGAGTCACACCTCACTGATGCTCGCATGCCAGCAAGAATCTAAAGAAGACGTGCGCAACATTCTAGAAAGACAGGTATATCCATCTTCCTAACGCACTCTTAGAATAACTTAGATTCTGTGGAATTATACTATTATTTTATACAATTTCTACTTATTATTACGATATTATTTTAACTGTTATATATGTTTGATTTATTTCATTCTAAATTTATTTTAAATTTTATTTATTTGCTTTCAAATCATATATATTACATTACACTTAGTAGAACTGCTAATCATATTTGCATTACTAAATCGCGATTGCAATTTATAAATTAGAGTATAAGTTACTTAAAGATGCAGTAAACTCCTGAGTATCCGATTCGCGATTATCCGGCTTCCGTACTATCCGGCCTAGTTTCCTTTTATCTTCATTAAAGGAGGAAGAAGTTGCAATAGAAACATTGCCAAGGCATTGAAAGCGGGTGTATGATACGAGTAAAAATGCAGAAAGCTAAAATTTAGAGAGCTCAAATGTAGAAGCAAAAGTCCTTATAGGTAACCTATTAATGACTTTTTCTAAAACTAAATACTGCAAATTTTGACTCTTATTTCAGGGTTACCTTTTCATATCTGTGTAATCATTTATCAGTAAAAAATAAAATCATTAAAATATATTTTCTTAAGAACTAGGCCAACGATTTGCGTTGAGGTTTTGTTTATGTTTCCTACATTTAATTTAATCATTACAGAATTTATGTTAAATTGGGAACAGTTTATATCCTTTAACTTACTTTTTCTCTTATTAATTCTTTAACCGAACGGTGCAGTATATTAACTACCAGTACAGAGCTTTCTATTTTAACACGACACGTTACCGACAACTGCTTCTATAATTCACTGGACCGCGGCCGCATTCACATTCTACGAGGCTTGAGTTAAATGGAGGGCTTAGTATTCAATAAGAAGTGAGAAAATACGTATTATAATCGTGAGTTTTGGTATAAAAATTTTTCTTCTGATATTGGTGCACGAAGAAATGAGTTTATAGAGCTCCAGCCTATCCGGCTTTTTTGTTATCCAGCCTGCCCTCCACCTCATTATTTCTACTATATACCTAAATTTAATGTATTCTTATATTGCTCTACTAAAAATGTAGATTTTTTTAACATCCTTTGTTTTTATTGAATATTTCAAGCTGAAATCATTAATTAAATAGCAATTTTACTTAGTTTTATTTATTTATATTTTTTTCGTTTTTTCGAACAGCCTGCAGCAGCGTTACAGCGAGATCGCACCGGTAAGAACGCCCTTCATTACTGTGCGGAAAATGTGGACTTGGAATGTGCAGGCCGTGTTTTGGCGGCTGCCCCATCCCTGCTCAATGCCGCGGACGAAGAAGGGTACACGCCACTGCATCTCGCCGTCATCAGTGGCAATAAGTCAATGGTGAAATACCTGCTGTCTAGAGGAGCAGATTCAAGAGCTGAAGACAGTGAGAAACATTCTTGCGTTCATTGGGCAACAGGTGAGTTCCTAAAACACGCTAAATAACAATACCTATGCCTTACACAATCACAATATCTTGACTAGTATAGATTTCTTAAAGAATGAGGAAAGTAAATACTAATTTGTATAAATTAAATGCTAGAGTATCATTTCGATATATTCAATATCCAGAAGTTCTTACTTTCATACCTAACTTTCCTGACACTTAGGACACTTATAATTCTTTTTTAGTCAGTAATCCCCGCAGACTTAGCAAGAGTAAAGGGCATTACGTATTACATTTTCTCCCTCTTATGTGCAGAATATATTTATATTTTGTCTTCATGCCCATATCCACAAGACTAGCAAGGGGCATCTACAGCCCCTTTTCCACTGGCCATTGACATTCCATGCACATGTTGCTAAGAATTTTGTATCGTATTCTGAATTCTGTATCAAGTCTGATTACTTTGAAGCCCGCCGGCGTCCTGGCATAGGGGTAGCGCGTCTTCCCCGTGATCTGGGCGTCCCGGGTTCGAGTCCCGGTTTGGGCATGGTTGTTCTTCTGTTGTTCTATCTGTGAGATGTGTGAATGTGCCCTCCTGTAAAAAGGGGTTGTGCAAGAGAATGAGTGATGCGTGAGTAGCAAAGTCGTACTCTTGGCCCTAGTTGGCGCTGCTATAAAATATAAGAGACGTCCCCCTCAGGCTTAAATCGCTGTCTTCGTAACAGCGGGCTTGTCAGTGGCAAGTGCCATAAGAAACAAACAAACAAACAAACTTTGAAGCCCTCCCACACTGGAGAGTTTAGGAGTAAATTGATGAGAAGTGCCGATTTAGCTATGCAATTTCCATTTTTCCAGTGATCATAGTAAAATGTTGTATAGATGAATTAGCTTCATTCCGATGATGAAACGTATTTTTTACAAGTAAGTTTGGTCCGTGAATGTGGATACAACTGATGTTTCAATTAAATCTCTTAAGATTCCAAATTCACCATCCTACGGGTCATCCAGATAAATTTCAGATATTTAGGAAGGGTTGGAATAACTCCGATATGATTATTTTATCCCTTCCAACTGTCTCTACATACTTCAGAATGCCCTCCTCTTCCTATTTTGGAAACTATAAAATTCCTTTTTAATCATCATATTTGCAGTATTTAAAACCGATAAATTAATTTCATTTTGTCTGTTACTACCAACCTTTAAAAATTGTAATCCTTTCAAAACAATTATTTTCTAATTTCTAGTCAGTGGTGATTGGGAGTGCTTGGATCTTCTCATCAACGCAGGGGCTGATCCTTCCACTCCAGATATCCACGGGGCTTATCCTGTGCACTACGCCGCCCAGATGTGTGGCCCAAACAGTGAGATGGGGAACGATGTGAGGGTAGGCCTCATGGTGCTCAAGAAATTGCTGTCCAAAGGTGTGGATGTCGCCGTAGTCGATCGCGATGGTCGGCCTCCTTTGCTTTGGGCAGCCAGCGGAGGTAAGTTGTTGGCAAGTTGTTTTATTATTTAAGACATTCATTCAATGTCTGTTATTTAAAAATGGTATATATAGCAATCCATTTCAATAGTTTTAGCATGGATTTTTGTTCTTAAATATTCTGAATCAATTATATGGAATATTGTTCCATGATTTTTAATGACTTGATGATTTGATGTCACCTTCTAAACTGGCTTATATATATAAGGCATAAAAAAATCTACATAAAGAGGAGTTATTTTTTTATTTAAATAAAACAATTTAATTACCTAGTAAATAATACTAATGTTGAATTTTTAACAACAAAAAGGAGCTTACCTCTAAATAATAAATACATACATATACTTAAGTTTTAATTTTTGTTCAGTTTTTGTGTTTTCGATTTTATATCTAAAAAAAAAATTATCTTTTTTCGTCTTTTAATTTATTATAAATTTTTATTTTTGAGACTACTCATCAGTCATATCAGAAATTTGCAATTTTTTAAAAAAAATATTGTATTATTTTTTTTATCAAAACCAAATTAATGCATGAACAAATATTTCTAAAACTTTTTACACTCACATTTAATTTTGCCCATTTTTTAATGCTCACTTATTTTTCTAATAACGAAGATTGGATTGCAAGTTCAAATTTTCTTAGGGTTACATGTACATATTCTTAAAGTAGAATTCGTTCATATATTTCGAGATATTCTTCTGTTTCTGCTGTTTTAATTACTGTTTCATATTTTTCTATTAATATTATACATTTTCATGTTTCTTTATTTATTTCAAAAATATACCTAAAATAACATTTATAAATTTTGCTATGCTGTGTTTCACAACTTTAAAAATGCTCTAACAGCCATGATATAATCTGACTCTGATGGGTTAGCTGCTGAAGTGAAATTGTGTGATACCAGACGAATCTATTTTATAACTTAAGGAACATCAAACGTTCATATTTATTACAATGTTATTATTACTCAGCAATTAACTCTTCATTTCATACTTACCTCTCTATCAGCAACTGCACACATCTGTCAAAGGTTTAAGGCCAGCCTATCAACTCGTCAGATTCAGATTATATTAATAATGTGTTGTCATAAAATGCCAGAAAAAAACTTTAGAGATTTCAAAGCGTAGATTAAAAATTTTAATCAAAGTGTAAGTAAATTGAAGTAAACAAGATCTACATTAAATGCTCAACAAATACTGCACACATCAGCAATTAAATAGTTCTTATAAAATAGAATGTTGATTACAAAAAGAAATTGCACTTAAATTCATAATCAAGTGATGTACAGTGAAATACGCCTCAAAAGTTTTGATTTGAAATCCGGTTTGTAGCTTGCAGAAGCAAAATAGGGGGAAAGTAAGTATTTCGAATAAAACAATATACTATTAAATGAAAGATGACATGCATGCTTATGTTTATCATGAAAACGCCTTTTGAATTAATTGCGCTATGTATAATTATGTGTTTTATTGTTGAAAGCACTGATTATAATTAAATAATAATTGAAGTAGTTAACGAAAACTATGTAATGTTTTACTGAATAGCTTTTCTTTTTATTTATTTATTGACTTCGCGGTCTTTTCTTGTAGCCTTTCATATCATTTTAAAATTAGCTGAATTCGTCTTTAAGCTGTAGAATTTTGGAGAAAAAAAATCCACTAAATTCTACTCAAACAGTAAAAGAACTATTAAAAAATCTTTTGTAACAAAACTGTTAGAACTACTGCAAGTCAATTAATTTTCTTTAAAAGAAATATGCTCAAAATATTATTGATTTAAAATTCAATGTCAATTATTCCTTCAGATTTCAAAACTTTTTGTTTCTATAATTAGCAGAAGACACTTTCTTAAACTTGCATTTTAATAAATATTAGGAAAGTCTGATCTAGTTTAAAAGAATTTGGGGAAAAATGTAAAATAAAATATAACATTGAGGCTAAGATAATCTTTTAAAACAAAACTTTTTGATTATTCCATGAAATGAGTTACGGATTGTAAGCTAATTTCACTTAATAATATTTAATTATATTGTTTAATACTTTATATTCTCATATTTTCTTCTCTTTATATATATGTTACTATTTATTTCAATATTTTGTGATTGTTACTGTTAGAATTGTCTTTCTATACATATTACTATGTAAAAGTACTTTATATTATGAATTTTACTTATTTATTTCTGTAGTTTAGACCTCCAAGTATGCTTTGCTACTTAGTAGATAAGCTTTGCAATTCCTAAGAAACAGAATAAAATATAAATTGAGCAGTTTTAGTTCTGAGTTTTGTTTTCAATCAAGTTATTTTCTTCCAGCAAGTAAAAGGTGTTGATTTTATTCATATACCTTATCGTATGTTATCCAACTATTCTAACATATATACAAATATAGATGTCCATTCTAATCGTAGCTCAATATACATTTTTTAAATCATTAGAGATAGGCATATACTTCGAACTAAAAAATAGTTTAAAAGACATAAATATTTTATTTGATACTGTTTAAATTAATTAATACACTGCTGAAAAAAATTATGGAAACTAATTTTTTATATCTATTTCACTGTTCCTATTAGTCATATATAGTAAAATATTTTTGACACGTTAATATTTTGAATAAAAAAAATTCTGACCATCGCTTCCTTGAGATGTCCATTGATTTTCGAATCTTCCTCAAAATGGCTATTGAAATGGTCTAAAATAAGATAACAAATGCATTATTACTTAGTCCCGTTTAGTCGCAGAATAGTGGAATTTTTTTTATTTAAAGTGTTTTATTAAATTAGTTTTCACAGAATATTTTACTTAATATGATTCATAAGACCATAGACTTATACAAAACTTTAGATTTCTTAATTTTTTTTATCCATTAATATATTTATTGACTCACACGACATAAAATATTTAAAGTATATTTTTGAACTATAAATTTATTATTTCTAACAATTTAGAAGTTAGCTATTGGGACTAGATGAGAGTGGATATTGTGTCAATGAAACAAGAATCGTTAAAAAGACATTAAAACTCTCTCTCTCTTTTTTTTTTCTAATTCAATCTTCGAAATTCTTTCTTTTTCTAATTTAATCATTGAAATTCTTCCCTTCTGTAACTTAATAAATCAATTATCTATCAAATAAATAAACAACTGAGAACACTTCTCAATGGAAAAATAAGTTTTTATATCTATGATGTTGTGGCATCTTATATTTTTCGTAGACATTTATAAAAGGATTTTGAGATTTCTATATTTTTCCGGTCTTAAAATTGTATATATATAAATATATTTGTTATGCTTTTAAATCCCAAGAATTTAGAGTATTTTACTAACATATTAATTCTAGAAATTGTATTTCTCTGCGGTTAAATTTATAATAATGCTTTTTTGCATTAGGAAGGTTTTACAATTATTGGAATTTAAAAATAATCTTTATACGTATGAATTTTTTCGAATATTATAATGCGTTATTCTATTAAAAAAGCGCGGGGTAAACCTATGACGATAAAATTTCACAAATATTTGTTTGAGAGTTGAGTTAATGCTAGGGTATAGCAAAATCATAATTTACAAAACTAGCCTTAAAATATATTTTATGGATGAAATTTCTTACTAAGAAATGTTTATCTAGTGAAAAGGTTTAAAATATGTTAATGACATATAGGTTTGAAACTCGTTAGTCGATAATTTGAAAAACATTTTAAAAGTTATTTTTAATGTCTTAGATAAAACATTCTTTATAAAATAAAAATTCTTCTTTTATAGTACCTTTATAATGGTTTGCAAATTTAATGGGGGTAAATTATTGTACAGTACAAATAAGAAATTACAAGAAATAAATTGTTATTATCTAAATTAACATACATTAAAATATATCATAAGTAAAATGAACAGATTTTAACCCCCAATACACCACTGGTGTCTTTAGGGCGACATTGGGTTGCATGCATAGTTTAGATTTAAAACATATATAGTTCTTTTTTTTTTGTTTATGATCACGATGCAATCACTTTGATTAGTAACCTTGATTTCAGTAAGATCTGTTTATATTGTTTAGATAAAAAAATTGAATTATATATGTTTTAAGTTTAAAGTATGCATACAATCCTATGTCGCTGTAGCAGTAACAATGAAATACTAAAAGTTAAATTTCATTAGAGTTGCCAGATGCATAAAATAAATTTAGTTATTCTCAATTCCATCGACTGCTATGAAGTTCAAACGATAAATTTAAAAAATTAATGGTGAAAAAATCGTCTGCCACTTTTTCTTTAAAACACAAAATACAAAATATTTTAAAATAAAAAATGGTAAAAACCTATTTGAATGAAGTTCTTACCAATGATCGCAAATTTCTTCGGATAAGAACTGTGAGTAGTCTCATCTTTTTTATTTCGGGCCCGCATGTGATTGTAATTTATATTGTCTTATATGATTGAAGAGACCAGAGCTAGTAAAACGTACTGTCCTTCAGGAAGCAGCGATGCTATCCTGGCCCTTGTGAAAGCGGGAGCGGATGTCAATGCTGTGGACCGAGATGGACTAACAGGTAAGATCTGATCATGTTTTTTTTTTTTTAATTCTCAAGCAGCACAATAGAAATTTAGAACTTCGTAAGTGATGAATGCGTCTTAAAATTGCAAAGCTTCGATAATAAAAGAATAATTTTTTGTTATTTATCATATAGTTCATTCATTTTTGTAAGTTCATTTTAATAAGCTCTTCTAAAAATATTTTTTAAAGTTTGTCTATAAATATGTTAATCTAGTCTTTTTTTTCCAAAAATAAGAAATTAATATAAAAGTTGCGAATTATCTTTATATGAATGCAATCAAATTTTCTTTTTGTGTATTTAAATGTAAATACGTGTTTACTTAATAGCCTTGTTTTGCCTTGATTTTTAAAGCTCTGTTTTAAAGATATCTTTAAAACTTTAAAGGGGAAATTTCATAATGGTTACTTTTTGATAAATGAATCTATTTTTTAATAAATTCAGGAATGCATTTTTTTTAAAAAAGTGAAATGAAATTCTTGTTTGATTTATGCTACGAAATAATTTATTAAGCTACGTATTTTTGATACTCTATATCTGCAGAAATCTAAATTTGTTTGAAATTTCGTCGATGTCATTTATCTATAATCTAATGAATACGATATTAGAATGAAAAGTGGCACAATGCTGTTTAATATCATAGTACTAACATTAAATGTGCTTACAACATTTATTTTTAAAATCAGAAATTAATTTCTCTCTAAAGGTGATGAGAAGATGAAGAAATGAGAAATCTATAATTGTTGAAAACTTTATATTTGGCGATACTTTGAACTTGGATATATCGTGTCCGCGGTCCAATTTCACAATAATGGCTCAAAGTTTTTACCACTTATTCTTACGGACATTTCAGAGTTGGCGCATAGATTGGCGGAGCTGTTAGTAGCGATTTGCAGTGACTACGGAGATACATGTGTCGAAATTCTGTTCCACACGATACAATTCCACATCTTCCAAAGAATTTGTGCGTCTCATTCTTGTCCACCTTCCATCATTTCTCTTACTGCAGAATATCCAATTTACACAAGTTTCACTGCAAATTAATTTACTGATCATGCGACATAAGTTTGTATAAGACTTATTATTGTATCATAAGACATAAGTATGATGTTGCACATACAATCAATCATGTTATGCTGGTGTCAATTAACCCACTTATAAAGTATAAGACAGGCATATTTCCAAATATATAGATGGAAATTTAAATGTTCGAAAACTGAAATCAAAATATATCGTTATCAAGCAGAATTCTTTAACTTTTTCTATTCATGGTATTCTTTGTGTCATCTTAGCGTTTTTCGCTGTTATTTCTATGTCAAAAGGTCCATACAATCACTACATTAAAAATAAATGAATAATGCTTTACATTTTCTGCTTAATGTCATTAGGAACAGGTGAGAACGTAGAATTCCAATAAAACAGTTAACATTCCCTTTTAAACAAGTGTAACTGACATTACTTTTTCAATATTTTCAGATAAGAACTGAGATGAAATAATGAATAATGACAAAATAACAGGTGTTCTTCAATAACCGCTTTAGTTACTAAGTATAACCGTTGCTGAAAGGTATATTTGCTATTACTTTGTGTATTGATATTGTTGTTTCATATTTTCATGCATAGCTCTCCACTGTGCTGCCAGCCGGGGTCACGTTGATTGTTTAGAAACTTTAATCACTCTGAATGGTGCTGAAGTGGACAAAGTGGATGACAGTGGGTGTTCAGCGTTGTTCTATGCCGTCACTCTGGGACATGCAGACTGCACAAACCTTCTGCTGTCTTTCGGATCGCAAGCCAACAGACAGGACAACAAAGGCAGAACGTAAGACTGAACAGGATTAATAAATCATAATAAATAGTTTGAAAAATTGCAAAAAGTTAGGTTTAATTTCCCAAGTGAGAATAATAAATACATCCTTCTAACTTAAGCCACTCTTCCCACATAGTTTATCTTCTTAAGCTATTCATAGGACTTTTATATTGCTTCTTTTTATCACTTATATTTTAAATTCGGACTCTTCTAGTTCATTTTTCTCTTTGAAAAAAATCAGATAGAAAGTGACCAACATGTGATTAGTAGTTAATGGTTATGCCTATGAAGTACTAAATAGAATTCTAAGTTTTTAAATTACAAAATGTATTTTAAAAACGCATTGGCCTGTTAATACTTTTGATCACTTATTCACAGTCCCGCACACTGTGGGGCATCGAAGGGACAGCTGGAAACCTTGAAAATTCTCAATCAACACAAAGCTAATCTGTGGATGAGGAATGCCAAGGGAGACATGCCTCTTCACGAAGCTGTTCAATCTGGGAGAAAAGGTAAAGCCACACATTGCAAGGCCATTAGCACATTTTCTTAATTAGATCGTTTGGTTTTTTTAATTGATGAAATTCTTTGCCACTGGTTAATGAAAAAGTATGCGAATTCTGTCCCTCCTGTAGATCTGGTGGAGTGGTTGCTGCAACAACATCAGGGCTCAGTAAATGTTTCAAATTCCAATGGACGGACACCTCTCCACATCGCTGCTATAACTAACAATGTAGATATGTGTAAAGTTCTCATGGATTATGGAGCATTCATAAATCCTGTCATGAGAAATTCCAAAGTAATTTTTTTATTTATTTTTTCTTCTATAATAAAATTTTAGATTGCTCTCCGTACAATTTTTCTAACAAAAATGCTATAAAGCTGCAACTAGAAATGCCATTAAGCAAAGTCAGTGAAAGTAATATTGTTAGATTCCTTACATAAAGCAAGAAATATTTATTTAAAAATTGTTGAAAACTAATTAAGTTTTGAACTTTTGCAGATATATTCAGCTTTGTTTTTTGGAATTGCCATACTGTGAAATAAAAAGTCTGCTGATGCTTCAGGCATACTTATTAGCACAAAATATTTGCGATACTTCCATGCTGTTATTCGATATTCTGAATACCAAATCAGATGTCATATGGATATCTATATTGTCGATATCTATATCGATTATAAAGATATAACAGTATTCAATATCAAAAAGATATCGTAGCAATATTGTTGGTATTTTGTGCTAATAGTAATAAGGTAATGTATCTGATTTTTAAAGGAAATTTTCGTTTTATTTCTTTAGAATCAACTCTTAACCCCAATGGATGCTGCTCTCCATCGAGGCCATCGAAGTTGTGCCAAATATCTCAGTCTCCACGGAGCTTTGCCGGCCAGCAAGCTGCTGGAGAAGAGAGAATACGATAGGCAAGAACTTATCTTGTTTTTTCATAAAAATCATCATAATAAAAGAAAGAATAAAAAATTGGAGTAATTTCAACTAAGTCAAGAAACAATGTAATTCAGTAAGAAAGAAATCTCTTCAAAAATATATGAGGTAGTTTTTATCTAAAATGAAAAATCCTGAAATGGAATTTTCCTTTTATGTTAACAAATATTAATCTATTTGCTTACAGCAATTGCAATAAGTTTCTTTTAAATGATTTTTTTACCAATTTTATCATATTTATTCCTTAATCCATATTATGATTCAAGTTTAATGATTTATTGATCCTGTTTTGCAAATATTGTTATTAATGCTGTTAATTATTTGCTTTCGATATTTATTTTAACGAACATAACTATCTACAATAGAACATAATTATACATCATACTACGAACATAATTATCTACGAGATTTTAACATAAATAAACATATAACCTAGGAAAGTCAACTTTATTTAGAGTGCAAAATTTAATTTTTATTTTAAAAATCGTAATTTTTTCATCGTGTGATTTCATTGCTGTTATATAGTTTTAAAAAATTATTTGCTGCTTCATTATGTTAACAAATCGCATTAAAACCAGAAAATTTTCTAACAATCCTGGAAGGTTACTTGATGGTATTCAGGGCAATAAGGTCAATTTTGAGATGCTTAGTAAATTATTTTTAAAACCTGTCCAATTCTGCAGTAAAATCAAAGTACTTATTAATCTGACATTCGTTTTTTTATGTATATATGACAATTCATTTATGATCGAATATATTCCGATTATATAGATTTTTGCAAAACCCTTGTTTTGCTTTTAAAATTGAAATTAGAAAACACATTTATTATGATATCAGGGAAGTAATAATGTGCAGGATATGAATTTTAAAATACAGATAAATTTTTTATTATATACATGAAACTAGAGATTAAAAGAGGAATTTGCACTCAAATCGATGGTAATCAATTGTTTTAATTCATCTTTTCCGTTCAACAATGTACATAAAATTTAAAATTATTAAATTTGCAATTTTACTTGATACCAACTATAAATTGGAATGCCTTTATTTTCTATTAATTTCTCGCTTATTTATTTTGCAAACCTTGTTCTCCATTTGGCTTTGGTTAATTAAAATTATCAGCCATTACGTGATTTTTAAATTTTCATATATATTTACTAAATATTTTATTGCGATCTTTTCATATCTATACAGGTTCGTGGAGAGCACAGTTTCCGAACCCTTAGATTTAAGTCCAAACACTAAGCGGAGCTTAGTCCGCGACACATCAGCACAAACTGAACTGCAGTTCAGAGATGTAGATACACAAGCGCGCGTGGATCAAAAGAGTGCGAGTGCTTTTGCGGATTTGAGCAGAGGCACTACGCCTGCAGACTCGCCTTATGCATCAAGGAAGAACTTTCGATGTTCGGCCATGGAAGGATCTGGCAAGCCAATTATTGCCAAAGTTTATGTTCACACGAAACGTTCGAAGATAAAAAGAACGTCGAGAAAACCGACGGCCTATCGGAGAGACTGCATAGGAGAAAAGGTTTGTAAATAGTTTTTAACTTGTTGCTTTAATCCTATCGGATTTATTTTGATAAAATTAAGTGCGAATCCAAAATGAAAATACAATAGCATAATAAACACTAATAATAACATCAGTAAAATTCATCAGATCAAGAATGCATAAAACTTGCATTTTAATTTTGTCATTAAATGAATCAGATAGGGATATGTCACACTTATAAAAAATTAAATAATACTAGAGGCGAAACATTTTACGCTCCAATGATCATTAATTTATGCAATTATGGCGAGAAAAGTCTGCATGATTTCTTGAAACAAATTTTATGCAGTAATTCATCTTCAAAGCGCACTTCAGAATTTAGTTTTTAAAATGTGGCTAGCCATTACATCAAATGAATAATCTTGGCTTTCAAAATGCATCAAGGACCATTATCCCTATGTGGATGTAAGTTGTCCTTTATAAAAATGAAACAAGTGTTAAATCCGCTTTTGAAACATTGAACGTAGGGCTACAAGATCTCAATATTTATCATAGAAAGGTTCAATCAAACACAAGTGTAGGTATGTGAGCATTTAACATAGTGCACCTCTATCTAAAACTGAAGTTATTTCTGACATGCCTCACTTATTTTCTGAATTTCGACGTAACTTCATCTGGGGTGAGATGGGGAAGTGATATTTCTTTTCAATTTGGAGATAAGGATCTTTGTTGTCACAAAATTTTAATAATTCTTTTAATTATACACATTAAATTTTCTTAAACTATGATTTCTGATCTTAAGTAGTTGTCATGTACATTTGGGGTCTGCAAAAGATCAATACTTCTCTTCAATAATTCTGCAATACTTGCAAATAAACATATTACTTTTTAGAAAGTCAGCTTATTTCAAACGCTTTATTACCACCCCAGCCCCAAAAAAAACCCCGCATTTTTTCTAAATTTCTCTCTTTTATCTTTACTGAATTCAACCTTTGACTGTTTCATTTCGTTTTCATACGCTCATTTGGTGGGGGTGGGGGGGGGATATTTCTTATATGTGTTTAGAAGTATTTTCTACAGTCACATAGGAATGAAAATTTAAAAATACGTTTTGGATACCCTGATTTAATAATGTTAAAGTGCATTTGAGTAAATTATAAAAATACAAAACTATGAAATCAAAAATATAAAATCATCTAAAAAAATGTTTTTCGATAGCAAACAAAGAGATTATAATTGATTAATTCAGCTGCTATATTACACTGGTGTGCAAAACTTAAACAAAAATGTAAATTTTAAGCAGGTAGCCATGAAATTGCATAAAAGGGGTTATTGTGATCAGTACAATGAACACACAATTCAGTAGAAAGGTGATACATATGCAAATGTCAGGAACAAAACATCATAGCGACGTGAATATACGCAAAACGCGTACAGACGGCACGCGCAGGTCAAGACAACAAGGAAAGAAAGAACGGAGACGCAATTAAAGACATTCGCTGCAGGTGCAAGTGAGTTCTTTCGTGAAATATGGCTATAAGAAATCATCTGAACGACTTCAACGTGGAAGAATGATCCGAAAGCTGGAAGGGGGGGGGAGCAGTTTGACCAGTATAGCTGAAGAGTTCGGAATCAATAAAAGTGTCATTTCACGCGCTTGGAAAGCCTTCCAAATCATAGGTACAGTTGTTAGAAAGGTTAGTGGTGGCCGCCTTAGGAAAGCAACTGCAGTAGATGGCTGCTTTATCGTCCTGCAGGTGAAAAGAGCTCGATACCAGTCAGCAAGCGCCACTGCTCAGCAACTGTGTACAGCCTCAGGGCGACAAGTTTCGCGGTTTACTATGGCCAAACACCGTCACAAAGATGTCTATTCGCCCACCGTTCTAAACGCTGCATCCCGTTGAAAATTGGCCATCGGTAGCACCGTTTAGAGTGGTGTAATGAGCACAAAAATTGGACATCTCATCAATGGAGTCATGTCCTCTTTACGGATGAGAGTCGTTTCAGTGCCACAAGATATTCTCAACGCCAGCTGATTTAGAGAGAAGTCGGGACATGGTTTCATCCCAGTAACATCAAGGAAAGAGACCATCTGGAGCTGTGGTCCTGGAGCTGTCGTCGGGGATGCATTATGCTGAACTGGCGGACTGGGCTCCACGTTTTCGGCAGAGGTTCTGTAGATCGTTATTGTAAGGAGGGGATACTTCCCCATGTGCGCTTGTTCCGAGATACTATTGGACCAGATTTCGTTTTATGGATGACAATGCACGGCCACACCAGATTACTGATGCTCAGCAGCTACTGGAAAGTGAAGAGATCACTCGAAGGGATTGGCCAGCATTCTCTCATGATTTAAATCCCATAGAATATGCGTGGGATGCTTTGGGGAGACGCCTTGCGGCACGATTACATCCTCCGGGGAACACTCAACAACTGAAACAGATGCTGATTGAGGAACAGGCACTCTTACCTCAAAAACTGTTGGACAATCTGGTGCTGAGTATGGCGAGACAATGCGAAACAACCATTGTAGTAAGGAGAGGGCATATCCCATATTAAGGAACATCTGCTTATTGTTCTTCCTCTTGGGCAGACACTCATGTGAGTTCAATAAAGCCCTTTTTTTTGTTTGATTCCATGCTATATGCATTGTATTCCTTTTTGCAAAACTATGCTTTCGTCATCGTTTAAGTACAAAATGCTGTATCTCATTTCTGAATGTCATGTCTCTCAGATGATTTCGCATAGAGTTAGGGCAAAAAAAGTACATGTTGCTTAAGTTTTGCGCACCAATATATATATAGTTATATTAAAGCATCACAACAATTTCAAACTTCACTAATTACCTTCATTGAGTACCTGTGAAGACACTTGTTAAAAATGATAACAATGTTAAAGAACTAGGTCCTTGCGAATTACTACTATGAGGGCCTTGTTTTATCCGTATTTAAATTAGAATATTATTTACAACGTTTTATAAAACTATTAATGTTTCTTCCTAGCAAGTTTATAGGATATTATCAAGGTTTTTTTAAGTAATTGTGCGTCAAAAACATGCGTCGTGAGATCCTAATTCTTAAATAATTAAATCAAATGTTTATATTGCTCTTTAAAAAAGCGTGAATTATTTGCATTACAAAAAAAAAAAAAAAAAAAAACCAGAATGCACGATTAAATTTTTTTTAAATATCTATGAAATTCAAAACCAGATGTTACACTAAACGAACTGTATTTTTCTTATATTTTCAGCTACCGCGAAGAACGAGTGTTAATTTTCAATGTCCAAATAACAGGGCTTCCAATAATCAGGGCGATACTGAAACGCCACAACAGACAGATCTGGAAAAAGACGCACCCAGTAGGAAAGCATCCCAACCCACTTTTTTCGAAGAGCCATTTCAGACAGTGCCAGAAGAAATGACACTGGCAGAACATTCCGTAAAAGAAGAAAAACTATCCGAACCAGCTGAAGACAGTGAGCCTCAGTATGATGAAGTTCATCCTGAAGACGAAAAAGAATCAGAGCAAGATAGTCACCTAGAAAACAACAAAAACGAAGACCTCCAAAATGAAAATGAAGATAGGCCTCAACTTCTTAGACGAAGATCATCTGTGAAACCTAGAGAATATGACATCGATGAAGAAGATGGCGGTAATGGTGATGAGGACAAACCTCAGTTTGCTTCCTTAGACCAACGAAGACGATCGACATGGCAAGGTGCAGAATATGATATTAGTGAAGAAGATGCAGAAAATGGTGATGAAGACAAGTCACAATTCCTTCCAATAGATCAAAGACGACGATCGACATTGCGAGGTACAGAATATAATATTAGTGAAGAAGATGTGCAAAATGGCGATGAAGACGAACCTCAACCTCCTACTGAACAAAGACGTCGATCAACTTTGCGAACTACAGAATACGATGCAAGTGAAGAAGATTACCAGAATGGTGAAGAAACTAGACCTCAACATCTATCTGTTGATCAAAGGCGACGATCATCTTTGAAAACGTATGACATTGAGAATCATTCACCCTTATCTAGTATACGAAGTTTGGAATCCACTATTAAAGATTCAGGATTCAGCGACGACGTTGATAGAGGCCCCCAGCCGTTCTCTTCGGAAGATGAAGAGGATGATAGAGGAGGCAATTCTGATTCTGAAGGAAGATATGGCCGAAGAACGAGTAGGAGGCACATAGCCAGGTATATAGTGAGTAGCGGAGCAGCAGAGACATTTCGTTTGGAAGAAGATGACGATGGAGATAAGGTTATTGTAAAGCCTCGTTCTTCTAGTTTGCCTCATTTGAGAAAAAGAGAAGAACATTTGGATACATGTCCAAGACTCTTAAATAGGCCTACTCTCACGAAAGAAGTGCAGAGAAGTTTAAAAAAGTGAGTTTTGTAATATGAGTTCTCATATTTTATAAATATATAAAGCTTGTCCAAGGTTGAGGGTGTTATTATGCCACAGCTTGTTTTGAAAATAACTTCTAGCATTACTTTTTAAATATGAATTTTAAATATAATCCCTTTTAAATAATTTTATTTAATTACACTATTATATACTTGATAAAAATGAATAACTTTTCGTAAAAAAGTATGTATTTTAAAATAAATTATAATCTGCATTATATTGTTTTATCTAGAAACTTTCATTTCAATGCTAAAGTTTATAAAATGAAATCACTTTCCAGGTATCAGATGGAAAGGCGTTTATTTTACGAGCTTCAGGAATTGAAGAGGAAGCAGATTACTTCCAATTTATTGGAAGAGAAGGAAGTTGTTCAGAAAATGGTTGACCGCTTCAGGAATCACGTGCTTTCACCAGACATGACAGATTTTCAAGGACCACTTACATTTCAAGCCTTTGAAAGATACCTTTATGGTAATTTTTCTCCAGCAATCCTTTGTTATTCTACGAAATGCTTCTCTAGTGTTTTAATATAGAATTATATCGTCTTTCTTTTGTATTGATATTAGATCGTCTATTTAAGAGACACTTGAAATTTGCTTGTCTGTGATTGGATATAAATTTTAAAACACAAAATAAGGTTCAAAGTATTCTACAAGATTAGGAATTTTTTTTTATTTCAACTATAAATCAAATTCTTGCTTTATTTCACTGTTTCATCAAATATTTAAATGAATGATTTTTTTTTCTATTACTGAAAATTAAGGAAGAAGTTTAAAACCTGTGTAATTTACAAGACAAAAAGCTGAAGTTACAATACAGTAAAATTTAAAAGACAAATGAACTGCATATTTATGTCCTTTTAACAGTGCCATGATGTCAAGGGAATGATCTCCATTAAAAAATTTCATGTACGCAATGAAGATAATATATATAAAAAAGTTAAAATAACATGACCTTAAAGCCTGCTAATTTGACGAAATCATGAACATGAAGTTTTATCTAAACGATTGAAGTGAAATTAAATATAATCACGATCCCTGTCTAGACTTCTCCACAATTCCTAACCATTCTTCCGATTTCGCCACTTTATATATGAAAGCTTTTCAACTCTAGATGTTTGTATGTCAATAATGGTCACTTGATTATCACCACCCACCATCTTCGAGAGAAATTTCAAAGACATTACTTCACTATCATACTCTAAGGGGGAAAATTACAACAGCGTTCCCCGGTTCCAACTATTGCACCAATTTCGCCAATTTTTATTTTATAGGAACGCTCATGACAGATACAAAATCTATGATCATTTTTATTCTATCAGTCTTCATTTTGTATATAGATATATATAATAATGCCTGCCACAGACAGTTTCAACAACTAGATTGATTTCGACAATTTTCTTCTTCAATTAATTTCGTTGTTTTGAATGCATAGTTAAATAATTGGAATGATCTATATCTATTGTGTGAGTTATAAATAGCGAATCTAAAATAATATTCTCAATGCTGTGATAAGATATAGTTCTTCAAAGTTAGTTACCATTACTTAAGGCTTACTTATTTACAATTAAGGCTGTTAATACAATGAACGAAATACTGATTATTGAAGGCAAACAGCAGTTAATATTTCACACCTAATAGTCTGCATTTTATACTTCTTTATATTTTACATTTAATATCTAATGGAAGACATTGAGATTCATAAAATTTTATCACTGTACTAAATTACAAAAGATATAAAAGGCTAAGTATAATTTTATTAAATGTATTAAAATTTTATTTAAAAAAATACAATATTTAAAGTTGAATACGATCCCCATACATAAAATTATAAAAGAATTAATGTGTTCCCCATTTAATAACTAAATGGCGTGCAAAAGTTCTATTAGATTATTAAAAGACAAAATACTATTTAGATTATAAAGGTCTAAGACATTACATTCAATACTTCTTTGAAAATGAAATTCATCTTTGTAACTTATCATTAAAAACGTTTCTTATCCACGCCAGTATAATTGCTATTAAAAAATAAATACTATTAAATGTGTAGAGAAACGGCTATATGACGTATCGATCAGTGGAAGATATCTAGTTAATCTTCCACCATAAATCATTAAATATATCTCTAGGATTTTGTGATAATACTTCTAAAATTTTGCACTTCAACTAATTAGCATTATAATTATGGACTTTTTTAGTATACAAAAGATATATAAAAATGTAAATTTATTTTTTTGTAAATGGTATTTTTTACATTTTTTTAATAATATAAAATTATGTGACTATTTTTCACAACATATTAATTTAGCATCTCTGTCTAGTATCAGTAGTTACGAATTAAAACCGGTGTCAGAGTGTTTTGAACACTTTGCATTTAAAACTATATTAATAAAATGTTGAACCAGTCATATTAAACGAAAATCTTTATCATAATTATCAATTTCAATTATCATTTATATAATTTATATCAATTATCATTTATATTTATATTTATATTTCAATTATCAATTATACTGTATTGTACGATTCGTATGTAAAATTCATACGAAAAAATTAATCTCTGTAGAGGCCTTTAAACAACGGAAGATTTTCGATCTCTCGCCCCTTATAAACTTCCAATTTTTGTTTTTACTTTCATGTAATATCAACATAAGCAGTTTTTAATTAAGAAATATCGCGATTTAATGAAACAGTGAAAAATGTAATTCCATATCACCTCTTTGAGAGTTAGCTTCAGTATGAATTTTTAAAAATCATCATAAATATTCAATTATCGTGGCTGTTGACCTGTGACTCAGTCAGTCAACTGTAAAACAATAGTAGACCCTACTGGTAAGCGAAGTCAAAAACATGAGAAAAAATCCTGAAAACAGTCCTCTGAAATTTAAATGACACGTGATACTCAGATACGTGGTCATTGTAAATCAAATGAAAGCACAATATTAGATTACTTTGAAAACAAAATATAAAATTTCCGAATCTTCATCCCATCTTCAAAATTGTGGGGCTCCTAGAAAGTTATTTGTTAATTCAACTCTGCATCAAACATAATTATTTTAATAATTGTCATACTAGATCTATAATGATATAATTTTACTATAACTATAACAAGATATTAGGATGTGTTCTTTTGATAAACACGGTTGAAATGAATCGAAAATAGAATATATTGCCATTTAATTGCATGTTGAGTGCGATTCACAACTCCGAGTAATCTGATCGGCAGATAAGAGCTGTGATATAATAATATAATAAATTTCAATACCACCATTTTTTAAATGCTCATAATAGTTGAAATAAAACTGGAAGAAGTTGAGGTTCCGAATGGAGCTTCATATTATAATTGCCAGTTCTTGCATAATATGATAATATCAAAAACAAGATTCAGTCCTCAAAAATTGGCATTCTAAAATGGGTATCATTCTGTATAATAAACATATTTAGTCAAGAAAGGTACTTAATAGAATGCCACCTCCTTACGTTACAGCTGTATGTGCTTGTACAGTATACTGTAAACTATATACATAGTCATTGACTCTAAGACAGTGCAGTTATAAGTTATTACAATGAATGATTACCGTGTCAAGCTTTTACCCTCATAGCTAAAATATTTTTTGATGTAGTTATATGTAAACAGATAAAATATCTGCCCTATTAAATACTTTCGTATAACGGAGGCTGCTTATCATTTTGCATATAATCATGTTTGGCTTTAACAAATTCTACATATTCTAAATTCAGGTTCGTAACGAAATTTCGACCAATGAGAACAATAATTTTGAATGAAGAATTGCTTCTTCCCAATAAGGCACAACTATTTTATAATCATATTGCCTTTAATATCCTCTTCAGATCCCTGCAAGAATTGTCTTCCATAACACAATTAAAAGAATCACTACTGAGCGTCATCACATTAGAAGGAAATATAATAATTTATAATTAATGGAATACAGTTGCCGATTTTAAGCTAAAAATAATTTTAAAAGTATATAACACCTAGTGCAGATTTAACCATTACAAGTATTTATACGTCTTATTCCGATTTTATTAGAAGATTCCAAATATAAAATACATTAAAATTAGATTATTTATGAAAAGTTGCATTCAATAAAAATACATATATGAAATAATAAATATTTTATTGCTTTTAAATTGGCATAGCATCATTTTAAAGCAAATTTAGAAATTTTCCTCTAAATCATAAATTTTGAAGAAAGAAAAGGTGATAATAATTATTGTGCAATTAAATCACTTTTAGCAGAGTAAAAATTGCAGTTTTATTTTACATGAAAGAATATTACAAGTTAATCAACTAGAAATAAAAAAAAAATCCAATAAGTTAAATAAATCAAGAAAAATTAATACCCTTATATCAAGACAGAGTACCACAAATAACGAAAGCTCTGATACGCTAAGTTACACTAGTTAAACGTTTGTCGGTTATATATAATCAAACTCATCCATTAAATAGATTAGATATTGCAGAAGAATTTTTAAAGAATCCAGATTTATTGTCACCCATCATTAAGTATAAACTATACATTGCACAGAAAATACATTATGAATGTTCACTCTAAATGCATGCATGTATAATCTACTAAGAGATATTAGCATCTAAAGCGTAACTTTTTTTCAATATCTCGAATAAACAATAAAATTAAAAATCTTTTTTTTTAAATTAAAAGTTTTTAATCGTTGTTGCTTTTAATTATTTAAGTGATTTGTCCATATCTGGGGGCACGACAGTGCCCCCGCCAAGTCGAGCAAAAACAAGCGGCACGGCCGTACTATCCTTTTCTCGAAGCAGTTCAGGCCATTTTCAACCCCCTATAACTTCGTTGTGGATAAAACTAGAAGCCTGAATTTTCAGTAACCAAGCAGGCATTATATAAACATGGTATATTTCAAATTTCATTAAATTTGAACCAGTAGTTTAAGAATTATAACTAGTCAAAGTTTGTGAATTTTGTCACTGACTGACTGACTGACAGATCATCAAAACTCTAAGGCACTTCTAGCAGACATAGAAGCTTCAAATTTAGAATACAATTAGTGTTTAGTGTATAAATCAAGGAAAAACTAAAAAATCCATGTAATAATGGACGGATCGATAAATTTTTCGAAGTTTCGAGCATTATCCATTTTGTCGGCAAATTCGCCGCCAAGTCGCCAAATGGTCGCCAAGTTTGTCACCAAGCTCTCGTATCACTGGCTCGACATCCGGCAGCATCCAATACAGATTACTGTAAAACGGTCTTTCATATGATAACACTACTCTCGCTGGGAAAAATTAATTAAATCTCAAAATTACAGGTTTCTAACAATATCTAATTTGAAATAATTCAATTTGAAGCTGTGGAAGCTGCAAACGCAATGGGTGACTTTCAGAAAATCAATCTGGTAGAAGAAAGCAAACTGATCTTCAAAGTATGATCGCAAAACTTAATGTCGATCAAAAAAGAGTCTTCGATATGATCACAAATAAAATGGACACAACCGATAATAACGCTGACGTTTTACGCTGTTTTGTGAGTGGAACTGGTGGCACTGGAAAGAGCTTTTTAATAAAAACTCTGAAAATTTTGTTAAGACGTATTTAAACAAAAAAAAGTGGCAGTTAGTACTCCAACAGGAATAGCTGACTATACATAGAATAGATTGACTATACATAGACTATTTCAACTGCCTGTAGAACACAAGCAAATACCGAAGTACAAACAACTTTCTGATGAAGTGCTCCTTCTGAGATCAGATTTGAAAGAAGTAGTGTTGCTTATAATAGACGAAGTGTCGATGATATCCAATGTTTAACATATATTTACTTACGCTTATCTGAAATATTCGACACAAGAGACGATTAGAATGGGTAGTTTGGAAAAAAACATCTTGTAGTTTTCGGAGATCTCTTACAGCGTCCGCCGGTAAGAGAAAAGTCACCTTTTGAAAAACTATCAACTGCTGAAACTAACAAGTTATTAGGTTCCCTCAGTGTACCGAATCTGTGGACCGAACTGTTCATATACGATGAACTTACAATTAACATGCGACAGCTCAATGATTTTGACTCTGTTGAAATGCTAAATAGAATAAGATTAGGTGTGACTACACAAAAAGACCGCGACTTACTCTCGACTAGATTAATAACTCTCAAATCCAATTCAAATAAAAACAGATTAATTGAAATAATTGAACACCTCTCGAAACTTCCTGATGATATCGTTTGCTTATTATCTACAAACAACATGTGTCAACAATTAAATACTGCAATGCTTAAATCTCTTCTACATCCCAAAATAAAACTTACAGCTGTAGATAGCATAAATTTCCCCAGATACCTAACAAAAAGAGCTCGTGAATGCATAAAAAAATATGAAGACGATGCTTCTATGACTGTAGGCCTGGAAGAGAACATAATTATAAAAATAGGAGCAAAAGTCGTGTTAAGGCGAAATATTGACGTGAGTCTTGGTTTAGTTAACGATTCTATCGGTATAGTGCAAAGAGTAAAGGTTGATCAGGAAAATACAAAAAATAATTAAGAAAATATACATTGCATTTAATAAAGAACATGTTTACGAGCTTAGTCCGGTCAAAACTAAATTTGAAATTATTAATAGAGCTTATGTTCATCGCGAACCGTTTCCCATATGTATAGCCTATGCTATAACTATAGACAAAAGTCACGGTCTAAGTCTAAATAATGCACTGATGGATATTGGTTCTGCAGCCTTCACATCCGGTCAGGCTTACGTGGCACTTCCGAGAGTTACAAGTCTGGACGGCTTACATCTAATAAATGTCGACTTTGCAAGTATTAAAGCGCAGGAATCCTCAATTTGTGAATACAACAGAGTAAGAAGCATTTACCGTCCAGACTTGTCAAAAATTGTCACATCAAAGCTTACGAGAAAAACCCATAGAGACAGAGACTGGGCTTTGAGAAAAACTGTGGCTGAATCTCAAGAAGTAGTACCGGAAAAGAAAAAGGGGAAGACTACATACACAAATAAGAAAAGGACTATCTACAAAAAGAAATGAGATGCCATCAAAAACATAACTTGTAAAAAAAAACCAAGTCTCGCAACTCAATTCTTCTATCGTAAAAAGTTGTGAGATCCATGTAATACCAAGTCGGTCCATTTATTCAGTCCCTACTTAAGGGTCCTTCTGTCTTAAGTTATTACATAATTAGCTAACCCAACAACATCTTATGGTGACCATATCAATATTAAAAATCTTTTATGGTTTAAATAAATAGATTGACTTGGCAATCGCATGAAAACACAATGCATTTATACATTAAATTAGATTACATTAACATATTATATTAAATTAGATAGTTTAGTGCGATTGCCAAGTCAATCTATTTATTTAAACCATAAAAGATTTTTAATATTGATATGGTCACCATAAGATGTTGTTGGGTTAGCTAATTATGTAATAACTTAAGACAGAAGGACCCTTAAGTAGGGACTGAATAAATGGACCGACTTGGTATTACATGGATCTCACAACTTTTTACGATAGAAGAATTGAGTTGCGAGACTTGGTTTTTTTTTACAAGTTATGTTTTTGATGGCATTTATTATACATGCAGAGAGTTAATCATATTTCTATAACTAAAAAATAATTTTTCATTTTTAAGCGTTAAAATTCATTAGAATCAATGCAGAAGTAATAAATATGTCAAATAATAAATACATTTTAAGTTGAATAAAAATTAAATCACATTCCCAGAACAATATTCTTTCCTGATGAAAATTCAGGAAAACTGATTCTTCAAATGCTTAATTATTTTTTTTTCCTTGTTAATAAAATACGTCACTGTCACTATTTACTACTGTTTATTAAACAAGAGACATAGAAATTTTTGTGAGAGAATCAGAAATGAAAGGAAAGTTATCGGACGGGAAGTTGATTTCAAGTAACAGCTTTCGCATTTAAAAACTTTCATTGATTATTTTTAAAGTCCGTATCCTGATATTATTTTTTTTTCTTTTCAGAACAACTGAGGAAACTGTCGATGGGCGGGAAGATACCAAAGCCAAAGGTAGGTGCTGATAATCTGAGTTTTCCTTGTTTTTGTCTACTATTGCTTCAGATATACTTGCATAATAGTACTGTTTTGAAATGACATAGCTTAAACTCCGAAGAGGAATATATATATTTGATGTCCCAAAAAAGTGGTGCAAATACTTATTTATTTAACTATTGCGCCTAGATATAAACTTATAATCAAACAAGCGGGAATGGTCTTCCCAAAACTTTCTCGCATATTTTGTAATAAACTTTTTATGCCAGAGACTGTCTGACATGCCAATGGCGTACGATAGTTACGAAATATAAATCTCTGTTGCACATTTAGCAATTTTACTGAATATATCATGTCATCTTTGGCGAGTTATTTGTCTATTAATCCTTGGCATGCATTAATAGTATAAGAAAATCAAATTTGTGTTTTAGACGCATTTTTCTCAAATCAATTGAAACAAAAATTTGACACAAAAATGTACTTGTAGTCACAAAATCCCACACCAAGTTTGATATATTGAAGTCATTGAGTTTTTGAGTTATAGCGTTTATATTTTTCTGTACAGACAGTCCATCCCATGTCGGGTTTCACTCAAATTTGACAGATGTCTTCACTATAGATGTTAAATCTGTGAACAGAGTTTTATCTATTTAGCTCTTTTCATTTTGTAATTATCATATTAACTTATATTCGAGCAGATGGACAGAAGGACTTCCTCTGAACAGATTATACTCCAAGTTTGAAAGAAATCTACAAATTTGATGTAAATTCCGTATACCAATTTTCAACCATCTAGCTCAAATCATTTCTGAATTTTGTCATAGACAGACAGACATTTTCTAAAAAAGTGTTTTTCGAATTCAGAGCTGTCTAAAATGTGGAAATTCGTCAAAATCTCGAGTTCGAATTTTGTTTGGTGATTATTATACTTATCCCATACTACGTATACGAGAAAATAAAAATTTGCTTAAATATCGAAGAGTAATTGTATCAGCATTGCTTATGTGGAGGTAAGCAATAAAAAGAAGAAAAACAATTACTTTATTTACAGTTCTCTGAAGTGTTAAAGATTGAATAAATAAAATGTTCCAGTTCATTCATCTATAAAAACATTAGTTGTTAATTTCTGTTTACAAAATTTGCAGAGATATTAAATGGACCGATACCACTTGCACTTGATTCTAAATAGTATTGATTCTTTTGATGAAAAATTCGTGGATAATATAATAATAAACTAAATTATTTTTTTAAAAAATGGAATCAGGAAATACGAATTCATTTATTAGCTGTTATTAAATTTAAAAATGGTAAAATTAAGAATAGTATATAAATTAAGATAGTAATAAAAACTGTTCAAAATGTGCATTCCCACCAATACAAATCTGCATTTTCTGACAATGTTTGCATGCAGCCTACTCATCATTTGTTACATGAATATAGTTTTCTTTCTCTCAACGTTATGCTAGTCTACAAAAGTTGTATTATAAATAGCCGAATGTAATATACCCCATAAATAAGAGTCAAAAGATGTCACATGAGGTGACTAGAAAAACATTTAGTTAGTCACTTTAGGCCATATCAGACGGTTCATTACTCAATCACCGTCTTAAGATGACTTGTGATATGGAAGTGTACCATCAAATTTAAATGACAGGTGTTGAAGTGCTATGTAAGTTAAATCAATAATTAGTGCAGGCACTATGTCTTCAAAGTTAAAGCACTGCTCAAAGTATTTTTGAATGCAATAGATCAACAAACGAATTTCTGCAGATGCCACATCTCACATTTTTTTTTTTTTAATTTACAAACAGTTGGTATTGGTTACGAACTTCACCCGTGAAGCATGAATTTGAGGTCTGACATTATATTCTTTTATCCAAATAGCATTCCTCAAAAAAGAAGGGTTATTCTGCATAAAGTAAGGTAAATTATGAATATTTAAATGTCGGTCATAATCTGGTTGAAGCTAGGAACGGTCTGATTATCCTTAGTGCAGAATGGTGTATGAATGCCAGTTATTTCGTACTGTACGCATAGTCGTTTTTGGAATGCTAAATTCTGAATTGATTGTTTATGCACTAAAATGAGTTTGGTTTGCATCATAAATTAAGATGTCAACTTCTCAGTCGCTTGTGTAATGCTTCGTCCTTCCTAAGCAAGTAGATATCCTATAATTTGCAACTGTTCAACCTCCTGCAAATATATTCCCCGGAAAAATGTTGGAAATTTGGAAAATGATCCTTGTAGCTGGGCTAGCATTAGGAATATGTATAGTCTAAATCCTCAGAATTTCAAAAGATTCTTCTCTACTGAAATAGGACGTATATTAGATAAAGTTTAATTTACAGTACACATTTACGAGCGATTAACTTATTTATTCTAGTTCGAAATTGCGCAAGTTACCTTAAATTATTTTTCCTTTTCGCGTTTTCTTATCTTTCCATATGAAATCGATATTGCAACGATTAGCCAAACAAACTAAACAATAATTTGTAATAATACATCAAGTCATGATTTGGGGTCATGTTATAGGAGATAAAAATTTGCAAAAGACAGTTTTTAAACTGAATACAAAAAAATTAATTCCATAACAAATATACTCCAAAATAAGTTAGTGGCAGGATTTTTAAATTTAGAAATAAGCATATCTGTGAATTTTACAAAATGGAAGGTGAACTTTGTATGTATATAGATAAGTGTAACAGGCACATTTTATTTAGTGACTACGTAGGCCGAATAAATTTTTTTTAAATCTTTTTGTTATTTACCTCCAGAGCAGCCAAAATAGATTATATATATATATATATATATAATAAAACTTAATAACTGGAACTCCTTAGTATTAAGGATTTAAGTGCAGTATTTAAGAAACCAAAGGCTTCACTTTTTCCAAACTCCTTTTATTTATTGTTTGCAGGTTACTGCAAACTTCGTTTGATGTATAGTAAGACTTCATAGACGTGACTCGATGTCATGTAGCGTAGAAAAACTTAGGTCACGAAAATTGCAGCAAAACTTTCCTTTTACATAACCTTCTACACATGAAAAAAATTATCCTGGTTTAAAAGATTCTACTAAAATTACTACTCTAAAATTATTATTCTTTCAGTTGAATTTCTTCATTATTATTATTTACAAACTTTGAAATTGTTATAAAATTTGTGAGTTTTTTCCTTGATGGTAGATGATAGTTTATTCTTAATCGCATAGCTGCAAACAGCCAACTACCCAAAAGACAGTAGATTCTAAATTTCGAAACATATGGATCATTTTACATCTCTCACGACAGCATGAAGTGACTTCCATTCATGAAGCGTTAAAATCTCAAAACTGATCATAATAAAAAGGAGGGGGGTTATATTTATAGTTTAGAGTAATACGAATAGTATAATAAAAAAATCTTTAATTGAACTCTTTAAAAATACATATACATTATCTGAATGACATTATCATACCTGATAAAAATCAAAAGTATCAATTTTCTTGTTCACTGAAATGACGTTGCAGGAGACGATTGGCGGTAATGCCGTAAGGTTCACCGAATGTCATATGCAATCCTGAAAATAAATATGAAAGCCTCTTTTAACTGATATTTGTATCAATTATAAAAGGTATCTTAAAATTTTATAATTTCTATTTTTATACACTTTTCTTAATAACAAGTTTTGATTAAAATAAATTTTTTTATATAAACTCTATCCATTGGTAAAAATTCACAAACCTAGTGATATACTTTCATGGTTAATTGAATCCTAACTTAAATCATTTTAATACATAAATCTATAAATTATATGCGTAGGTATACACATCAAGTAGAAAAAAATGTTTGAAATGACGGAAAGGATTAAACATTACTAGCTCACCCGGCAAACGTTGTTCTGCCTTATAAATTATTTCTATTGAATATTTTGGTTGTTAACGAATGTATTGTAAGTGTGTAGGGGTGGGATCTATGACAGAAGGAGAATGGAGCACTATAGACGATGATCGCCGATAAAAACTAAAAAAACACCAATCATTCATTTTCTCAATACAATGTATTTCATTAACGTAACGAACATATACATTGTTTGATCTCTTAAAAGTTAAACGTAAAGGGAAAAAAGTAATATATTTTTTGTCCTAAAGTATAAAAATGAAATAAAGAAAATCAATATTCATTTTGAAGAGCAATTGAGTGTACGATATTTTTTCTCAGTCCGTCTTTAGCCAACACAAATAAGCTCGATAGTTTGCCCCCGCGAGAACATGGTGTGCCCAAATCTAAGCCGCAAACAGACATCGTTTGGCCTTGCGATGTCTGATATTTGTGCGTTTTACCTTGGCCTTGCCGCAAACATATATTGATTGTCATTGCGAATGCGAATCCAATAGGAAATTGAACGCGTTTGAATTCAATTGGCACATCTGTGTCTGTGAGAATCATTGGAATTCGTGGCAGCAAAACATTTTCGGCTCGGAATTTGCCATTCAAAATGGTGGCTCCGATAACGTTTTTCATCAATTTTTTAATGACCAATCGCGTGTCATTGCACAGCCATTATGGTTTCAAATTCCGAAGTAAAATAACCGGAGATCCAACTTTCAGTCATAGAAGATGTGGTGACATGCCTGGCAAATCCAGTGAGTTCAAAAACTCTGTTGGAAAATGTACAGTTTCGTTAGCATCGCAAACTGTATCGATGAATTTGTATGATACCAAGTCGCCTGGCAACGACTGCTGTATCTTGAAGTTTAAATCGTCGACGTCCATATTTTTTGCTGCCAAAATGGCTCTTTCTGCCAGCCACGCATGATTTATGTATTATGTGCGTACATCGGGAAATATGCGGTCAATGAGAGCATTTTGCGAATCAACGATAGTGCAGAAATTAGTGGGCAATTTTATGCATCCAGTATTTTCATAGACAGCAACTTTTCCATCACCAATATCTAAAAATTGGTCCGAGAATGTGCCAGCAGATGGATCTTGTAGCATTTGGACGCGTGTGTTTATTTTTAGCTGGACTTTTTCAACATTTCGCCACAGTGGCGATGATTTCAAGCAAGCGTTGGTCTCCTCATCGTACGGTGAGCATGGATAGGAACACCCTAATTAGACTAGCGTTATGAAATATACTTTACGACCTATTCTCATACCTACCAAATACACATAAAAAATTTCATGAAAATCGGTCGAGCCGTTTCGGAGGAGTGCGAACACAAATACCGTGACATGAGATTTTTACATATTAGACTAGCCGCCTTTGGCGACCAGCCGGTTCGCCAATCTTAATGTTCGTTAAAATTTTAATAATTAAATATTTTATGCAATTCCTAGTTTAATAGCTTCTTCATCAAAATATTTTAAAACTTCAACTTTTGATAGTCATATAATTCTCTCATAATATCCTTCAGTCATAACGTAATATGTATCTCTCTAATTTTCTGTCAGTTCCCGTAGAATTTATACTATAAATTAAAGTGGAAAGGATTAATCTGCATGTAATATAATAATATTTTTTACTAAAATAAAGTTTTTTTTTTTTTTTTTTTTTGTAATATGATTACTGAAAACAGTCACTGAGTGTTTAAACTTTATGGGCACTAAAGAATATCTTTTCTAATTTATGTAATATTTCAAGAATTTGTCAACAAAATATTCTCAGATTCATTATGACCAGAACGATTAATTAACAATGTTTAATTTTAAATGCATCAAACACTAAGAAAATAAAACGAATCGTTTAAAATAATCGGTTGAAAACAGGTTAAAAAAAACTACTTAAAAAACGATGTACTTAAAACTATAAGCGTATACAAAAAATATATAACTAACATAAATACAATTTTAATACAAAAACATGCAACTAACCTAAAAATAATTTAAATCATCCGTTGATAATGGTTGTCATGTCAACAATCAGAACACAATGCGCATGCGTGAATTTTCAACGCCAGTTACGGTAACGCAAATGCGTGAGTTTTTCTACGCCAGTTGGGGTAACGCTATGCAGATTAGAATTTTTTATTTTCCTTTATTATGTTTTATTTTAATTCAAAAGTACTTAAGAATGAATCTGAAAGATCGATTCATTAACAATGTTTAATTTTAAATGCATCAAACATTAAGAAAATAAATAGAATCGTTTCAAATAATCAGTCGAAAAATCTTAAGCCTAGCCTCATGACTGTTGGGAAAAAAAACTGAAGCCGTACTCATTTGGCGGTGGGGAAAATGAAAAGATTTTTTTGGCGGGAAAGTTAGTTTTTAATTAATAATTAAAATTCTAATTAAAAATTCAAAAAAAGGGCTATCCTATCTTTTAAGTTAGATCAAACTGCACACGGTGTGCAAATTTGATTAAAATCGGTTAAGTAGTTTAGGAGTCCATCGCGGACAAACAACGTGACACGTAATTTATATATATTAAGATATAAAATCAATGCATTTACTATAGAAAAAAATTGCGAAGTATAAAAATTCTTATACAATCCAGTTATCTCAGTTTTATAGTTATAGGTCATAGTATTCTTGACTCATTAGGATTTGAAACAAAACAAAAGTATTGTTCTCCGACCACAACTGTTCCGAGTTATAAAACTGCGAATTTCATTATTTTAAGCCAGTCAGCAATTGCATTTGGAAAATTAAGTTGAGGTCATCATTAAAATGGTCTAAATAATTTAAAATATTGATATTTAGAACTTCATAATTCGATCAATTTTAATAGGTGGTGGTATTTATCTTCTTGAAAATGTTAATGTATCAAAAATATTTTATTAATTATGATAATTAAAATCGAACACCGATTATGTAAATCAACAGATCCAACATAAAATATATTTACGTCATTTAGAGCACTTTTTCAGTTGTATATAAGCTTTTTAGGTTTAGAAATTAGCTGTTAGGCTGCAATTAGAATGAATACTTTTGATATTGACTGCCTCGATTAACATTCCATTTTGGTACCTTTTGGGCTTCTAGGTCTTGCAATTTCGAAATAGAGTTAGTTGTGATGAGAAGGTATTTTATTCTGGAAACTTCCATACAATAAAGTATGAGAAAGTTTAAATCTCTACGGAATTCTGCGTCCACAATACTTGGCTCAGAAAAGTTTTTTCTTTAAAAACTGATATCAGAATCCCAGTTGTTTAACATCAAACGCAGCCACGAAACTTTGATTTTTATAAAATGTTTTAAGTGCACTACTGCTGAAATGTTACTTTTTTAAAGTATTAGATTTGGAAGACAAAACAGTTGTCATTGGCATTCACAGGAATGCTGTCAGGTCGCCAATGGCAAATCATTACACGCATGTACTCTAATTAATTATCTAATGATAGAACATTTTACTATGTAGCAATGTAGCTTATGTAAAGAAAAGAAATTAACGGTGCTGTGATTAGAAGCACGGAAATTATCCACATGATTTATTTTACAAGTAAGTTTATAACAATTATTCTCTCTGGTTGTTCATACCATTATATATTTCTTTTTTTAAATATGGCTTTCAAGAGAAAATTTAGAAAGACCATGTTTATAAAATGAACAGAAATGATACATAAGGGTATTAAAAAATTGGATTGTTCTTCAAAACACCTGCCATTAACATATTTGCTTCCGGTCTTTCAATTTGGTTAACATAATCTTCCTAAACTGATGACTGGCAATGGATGACCCATGAATCAAGAAGAAGCAAAAATATAATAATGTTCATAACGAAAGAAATAATTGTTGTTAAGTTATTCAAAAAATAAATTCGAAGGATGCAATTTGTACGCCATTTTTAAAAAAATTGTCTTTTTTTATATACAGCCATCTCTCAAATCATCCATTGTTAGAAATGCATTGTCTTAGCACTGTTTACATTGTTATTATGACATTAGATAACGTTGCTGGGAAATGCGAATACTACTGAAAATTAGTTTGAAACAACATATTTGAATTCGATAGTTTTTGTTTTATGAATAATTTAAAAAATATAATTTAAATGTAGAGATATTTACATCGATATTAGATAATTAGATGTAGCAGCAAAATTGTGTCCAGTTTAAAATATTGATGCAAATACTAACATTTGTTTTAAAAGTGATCCAAAAGTACGCAATAAAAAGGTATTGGTAAAAAAACCGTATGTCGATAAGGACTGGGTTAAATATAATTTATTCACTTACTTCCCAAATATGGTACTCTTTATTTATATACGCTTATTTTATTTAGATAAAACGTATGAAACTGTTATTCAGGTTATAAATTTGGAAATCAGCATTTTAATCAAACATATAAAAGAACCAGCGGGAGTTGTTCCCCATATCTCATCAGCAGGGGGGATTCTTAAAACTTTTATCTTTTATTTTATTCCCCAAACCCTTATAACTTTATCTTTGAAGTGTTATCCTTCCCTCCCCCTCCCTGCATGAAACTTTGGATCTTGGGTAAGACCATGAATCCTTGTATGGCTTTGGTGAACAATAGTTACGAAATATAGTATATTGAAATCTGATGGGAATTTACTGATTCTATCATGTGATTTTTGGTGAGTTCATTAGTGGTTAATCCTGCCATGCGGTTAATAGTACCTGAAAAATGAATTTGTGTTTCAGATGCGTTTTTTTTTTTTTTTTTTTCCAATCTATTGAAACCAAAATTTGGCACAGAACTAGAATTGCAGCTAGAAAATCACATTCCGATTTTGATATATTTAGTCAATGCATTTTTGAGCTCTTACGTGCCTGTTAAAATACAGACGGACAAACAATGTATCTCTAAATAGATTTGATTCTAAATCTGATATCTATACTTTACGCGTTAAGCCGATGCACCAAATGTTATCATTCAGCTCTTACCATTGTGTAGTTATCGTGTCAACTTATATTCAGACAGCCATATTTATTCTGAATGCATTTCGCTCAAAATTTGACGGAAATCTACAAAGTTGATGTGATACCAAAAATGAACCAAATAATAAAAATTGATAAAAATACCAATTGATAAAATATACCAAATTTTACCCGGCTAGCTCAAAACGGTTTTGAGTCATTCTTGTCACAGATAGAAAGGCATAATGTCAAAATCTATTTTTCGTACTCAGGTAGCTGTAAAAAGAGGAGATTTGCTAAAATCTGGAGTTCGAATTTTTTGATACTTGCAATACTTTCTTCTATACTTTGTATAAGAGAAAGTAAAAATATAGGGTATTATTATGTACTATTCACTGATCTCAATACTTCGAATTTCACTGAGACACGAAATGGTGGAAGAATTTTTAAGTATATAAGATTGTATGAAAATATTAACATAATGACTCTAATAAATAAACAATTTTTCTCAGTTCTAACTATTCTAAGATGTAATGCGGTTAGGCTTAGTTCAAACCATAGATAAAAATATTATCTTTGATTTTCAAAAAAATTCAAAATTCAAAATCAAAATGGAGCTGCCGCTAAAATGTAAAAGTATATCAAAAATTTTATTTGGATATTATTATTATATACTGTTTACTGATCCCAATATTCCAACTTCCATTTAGAAAATAAAAAAAAAAATAGATTCATTATCTTTAATAATAATGAATACACAACGGGGAATTTTAAATACTTGCTTTTATACAATGCATTATAAATTATGATGACTATATTTGTCCACTTTTTTGACTTTTACAAAAATCGCATCGTTTGCAAGAAAGCTATCCTGCTGAAAGAAGTTAAGTCCACAGATCATATAGAGGGTGATGCAAGATTCAAAATATAAAATGTTACAACTGTAGGCAATACAAACCCTTATATAAGAAAATGTGACTGGAGGTTGATCTACAGGAGTTTTGTTCACTAACATAGATTTCGGTGCTAATTATCCGAATATCCGAATGCAAATAGAGAACTTGCAACAGTTGAAGAATTCTGAGATTGCGGACATCCTGTATTGTTGCAAGAATCTCCATTGGTTTAACAAATATTCTTAAATCCTCTTATTCTCGAGAAAAATTCGCCAATCTAAATGCCTTCACTTTGAACTTTACATTTTTTTAAATGGTTAGAACTGGAGATGTGCACTTATTAACCAAATATAAGTAATAAATAGCTTTCATTTACTCCTGACTTACAATTTCCGTCTCTTCATATGTCCTCTAACTCATATGGATGGCATTTACCATCATACATTTATAGATGATTTTAGTCTGTTACCATTCTTACTACTCCCCCCAACAATTTATACTTTGAATTTTTATTCAGTCTGTATAGTAGATATATTCTGCTAAGTTTTCCCATCCAAATTTGCTGTTAGATATGCTGCTCCAACGATGATTTGCTTTGATGCATTGATTTGTGACTGTCAAGAAATTAAGGCTGTTTTCTTCAGCATCACAGCAATAAATAAATAGAAATTCTGCAGCATGTTTCATGTACAGCAGATTTCTCACTTACCAGGTATATATCCCATGTAATTAGGTATCACGCCACATTTCCTGTACGGCTTCACTTCCCTTTCTCGAAATTTAAGCCTGTGACATGATGGTCGTGATGTTTCGTCTCTTCTTGAGTTTCCATGCGATCCACCAGAAGAATAAGAACCATAGCTAGCTGTGGAAGACTGCTTTGTAGATGGGTAGTGACTCCTTCTATCACTTTCACAAACGCCACCTTGAGCGCAAGAATTACAGCATGCTTTGGAAGCTTGCTTGGAAAGTTTGTAGACGTTTCTTTGGTCGCTTTCGCAAGGCCCACCTGCAGAACAGGAACTGCAGCAAGATTTCAACGGTTGCTGTAGAGCTGGGTAGTGGCTTCTTCTTTCATCTTGGCATTTTCCGCCTGTGAAATATGAGGAATAACAGGACTTTGATGATTGGTTGTCTTCATGATACTGATTCCGATTGTAATCGCCATGCGGTACATTTAGAAACATCTAAAAGAGAAATACAAAAACCTCTGAAGTCTTCAAGGGAAAAGTAATTATAAAGATATTTTATAACACAAAAAATATTTTGTTACTGTAAGACGAAATAAATTTTTTTTTCCATTCTCATCTAAAAACGTGTTAAGTTTGATTCATTTATCTTCTACAATCAACTTCAATGCCATATAATCTATACATAGTATAAAATGAAGTCTCCTGAAAGTGTCTGTATGTTGAAACCCCAAAAACTCTAGAAATATTTTGTAGGGCATTTATTGGGGAATGTTTTAGTATATTGAAGTCATATCAAAATAAAAAAGGAGTTTTATAATTGCGATTTTAATTATTTTCCTATTACGATTCACACATGCGTAAAGCAGCAGTCTCTATGCTTTGCATTTATCCACGCGTGAGCGGAAATCTCAAATTTCGCATGCGCAAGTAGCAAGAGCTGTGGTATTCATATTCGATACATTTCTTTGTTTACGTCTGAGTTTAAACAGCGATTCAAATCTCATTATCCCCAAAAGAAGGAAATTCAACCTTCGCTGGAGCACATTAAATGCCAAAACGCTTCGTTTGTTGTGCGATAGTGAAAATGTAGAGGAAAGAAACGTTAGGTTAGCAAATATCAGAGACAGAAGGTCTACACTTTCTTCAAAGGAAAGTCTTCTGCTGAGCGAAATAACCGTCTGTCTTTAAATCGCACTACAGTTGAATTACAGAGATATAATGAATCTTGCCTATCTGCTGACAGAGAAAGACATTTAAATTTGAAACACAGGAGAAGTGAAAGAACAAACGTTCCTGATATTTGGTCCGAAAAGGAGTACACTGCTCTGAATTTCGATCCATGTGTGGATTACAGAAATGATGCCTCGGTTTCAATAGGAACAATGTCTATAGTCTTTCCATATTATTCAGCGTTAGGAACAGCTTTGATATGCAGTCATTTTCGCCAAAAAATAATTTATCGCCAAATTTTAGCGAAATGGCCAAATGTGGCCAGAACGGCAGTAATAGGTTAACGGTAGCAAAAGTGACACCGAAAAATTGCCAACCTTGTAAGGCGCAAAATGACTGTATATCAAAGCTTAGCCCAGCTTTAAAATGGAAAGATGAATCAAAAGGCATCATTTTAGCAGTCTACATATGGAATAGCATTGATATACAGTCATTTTCACTCCAAAAGTTTATCTCCAAATTTTAGCGAAATGGCTGAATGTGGCGCGAACGGCAGCAATAGCGTTTCCAATCTAAATGTTCCGAGGAAGGCTGCAGCAAATTAACGAAAATATAGAAAAAAAAAGTCAATGAATGCAGTAAAATGAAATGCATGCAAAAAAATTTAATCGAAAATAATGAAAGTAAGCAGAAAAAGTATGTGTAGCTGGAAAAAAATCAAGAGAAATGATCAAGGAAAGATCGAAATACAGTAGCATACAGTAACATAAAAAAATTTCAGCCATGCAACCCCAAACAAAGCACCACTAAAAAATTGCCTTCTTCGTAAGGCGCCAAATGACTGTATAACAAAGCTTAGCCCTAAATATTTCTGAATATGTGCTATAAAAAATTGTTTTGTAGTTATTTTTGATGATTTCTAAATAAATTTTTGATTCCGCATGACATTCCCATGCATATCAGGTGGAGACTAGATTTAGGTCTGAAGCTAATTTTTCCTCATAGATGTTATGCCACGGGCAACGCTGTGCGGGTACTGCTAGTGCAAAATAAATCAAAATGAATACCCTAATTCCAAAGCTCTACTTTGAAAGTAGATGTTGTTTTTATTTCAAATATATACATATCAAGTAATAAGCCAATTTGAGATTAGAATGCAGTTTCAAATTTTATAATCACTGGACACAAGGACAATTCCTGCAGAGGCACTACGGATTTGCGATACTCCCCACATTTTTCAATTAATAAATCTAATCTAAAAAATCTCTAAATTATTTAATGTTGTACAAAATATCTAAATCAATCTATTAAGAATCTGATAACAATTCCTCCATATTTTTCAATGCACACAGGAGACTTCATTAGCACAAGATATTGTGCGATATCTCTAGAATTCTGAATGTCGGAGAATATCATAACAATATTGTTGAATGTTTAGTGCTGATAGGGAATGTAGATAGGAGAATGTAGAATTATAAAGCCGAACAAAATGAGTTTGTTCCCTTTTTAGACAAGGAAATTTGGGAAAGCAAGGTGGTATTGCCCCAACATAGGATTTTCTTCCCTTATCGATATGATAGAGGCTGTGTTTTCAAAGTTTTTCAATAACAAGAACTTTTTCTGAAGCTTGAAATTTGAGTAAAAAAATAATTAAAGATTGAAGGCTAATTATTGATAAATAAAAATTATTAGATTATTAGATTTTTTTTCAAATGTAAATGAGCAAGTTACACTCTTTCATTCGTTTTAACTTTGCAGCTTCCAACTTTTTTAACTACAGTGGCGCGAATAAAGAATACATAAAAAATAATCGCAAATATTGTAAAATCTCAGTTTTAATTAAAAATTAGTAATTCCTTAAACACAGATTTGTTGTTAAAACTTACCTACATTGGTCAGAAATCTAATAAAATTATTCAAAATTAATTAACAAACATTTAATTTAAGTTACGAGTTGCGCTTTAAGGGATCACTGTTCATGCTAAATTATAGTAACTCTAGGGCTACAATGCACAAGCCATCACTATTAATACCAATTTCTATAACGGCATTGCACGTCTGAAGTTTAGCAAGAATTGTATTATGTATTTCATGTAGGCCTTATAATGAAACAAGGACATAATGAACATCTTTTTGATTCATCTTAAATTTAAAATTTCAATATATGACTTCTTATAGTTTAAATAAATACAGCAACTACTGTTGAACATCAGTTTTGAATTTAGGGTACATATTTTCACGAAACGTTGTATCAAGAAAAAACACACTTCTTGATGTTAAGTCAATAATTAGTTAACAACAATTAATTGCAATTTAATAATAATTAGTATATATTAAATTGCAAGGGAAGAACATTTAACCCAAGATCACACATTTATGTAATTTAAAAGGAATTACTTTATACTTTCATGATTTACTAATATATACATACGAACAAGACATTCGTAGATTATCATTTTAATAGGATTCTTCTACTAAATTCCGATTTCAAATGCAAAATATATCTTCCTATCTTAAAACAATAGAAGAAACCAAATATTTGGGAATTTTTTTCAGTCTATTATATATATCTAACATTGCATGTATTTTACAATTAATGATTTTTCATTGCTTTTTCTCAGAAGAAAACTATATTAAACCCACCTAAGTAATCTTTTAATCATGTACATATATTCATCCAAATAACTTTGAGATAAATCACGATAATTATCTAAACTTTTTAAGCATTTTGCAATAAGGTGATATCTAAAATGATTTGATAATTCCTGCAAAAGGAATTATTTCATGATACTAACCAGAAGTTGAAAATTCTCTTTAACTAATAAAATTGTCCAAAATATTGTGAACAATAGAGATTAAAGCATCATCATTATAAAAAGATGCAAGATTCCTAAAAGACAGATACAACGATGACTAAAATGCAGGAAAACGTTTTGAAGTATACACAATGTGTCTGTTCTAATCGTGGGGCAGTAACTAATTTTCTAAATTGTGAGAAACAAGCATATACTTTCAACTTGAAAAGTGCTCTAATGATATGGTGTTATATATTTTATTGTTTAAATGAACAAGTGAATATACAGTAGAAATACTGATTAAATATACTGATTTTATTAAACAAAATTATACAGTCCACCCTAATCCTTTTAAACAGATTTGAAAAAAGAATTTTTGGCACATTAATATTTTAAATCAAAAAAGTTCGACACTTCTGTGCCTAAACTGACTGAAGTAAGATTTGACTTGTATTATTTTAGACCATGTGTTGATTGGCGGAATTTCCTCGAAATTATCATTAAAACGGTTAAAAGTCGTCTAATTAATTCTGTTAGCTTTATTGGCAGAAGATTGGAACATTTCTGTTTAAAATATCAGTTTGTCAGGAATGTTTCACTAAGCATGATTAATAGAATCGAGAGGTTGAATAATAATTTAGAATTCTTCTATATAAAGTATAATTTTTTGCGTCATTTAAAGCAGTTTTCGTAATTGGTATTATACCTATCCTTAACGGTTTAAAAATTTGCTATGTTTCATGATTAGAATGGGCAACCTGTGTATTGAATTCAACTAATTTTATTTTTCTATGAGTCATTTCTGATTAGGTTAAGCTTATTCTACCCACATGCACTTATTTATATATTTAAAATAGTAAAACCAATGAACCAATCGACTAGCCTTTCCACAAATCGTTTGCTTTCGTCGATTTTTATTTCACGTGAAATTTATGACCTCTAGATATGTCATCAATCGAAGACTACCCTCCAAACCCCTCTAATTTTGAGAGAAATCGTAAAAATTCTTAACACATTTTTCATGAGGAATGAAAGTTCGCAAGCCACAATCAAGATAACGGTCACGAACATTTTTGTTTCATGCGAATTTTCATGGCTCCTAGATACATCATCACTATTTGTCTACCTTTTGTCTCTCCATTTAAATAGTAATTCTTAATAAATACTCTGCTATTCAAAGTTTATTGACAAAACTGAATTAATCTTATTAAAAAAGAAGGTATTCTGATTGATTAACTATACAAAATAATGATACAACATTCTGATTGATTAACTATGCTTGCAAACTGAAAAAATCAATTATCAACAAAAACTGGCGAAATCAGTCGAGTTGTTGAGGAATCTATTAAGGGAGAATCTATTTAAGATTTATTTTTCAATGTCTTTAAAAAAAAGGTGAAAGAGAAGAGAGAAACTTAATGATGCATTAGGGGTGATGAATTCATATGAAAGGAATTTTCATATGAAAGGAAAATGGTTGAAATCGGAATATTGTCTAGATGGTTAGCGGTAATATTTGTTAAATTATTTTAAATATAAAAATAGTAGAAAAACAGCTGGTCTCTGAAGACGATTAGTAAATGCTAAAAATCAAAATACTTACATTAATATCATAACCATCGCCTTGTTTGCTGCAACGGTTATCCAGACACGGGGAACCAAATTCACTGCAACTAAGGGGATACGCTTTCAGTGGACAACGAGCATTGTCATACCTTTGATCATCTGTTTTACAAGATGTCCATAAATTAGTTGGTATGTGACCTATAACATGCAAGCAGAGTAAGCACCAGATATTAGGCAACATGAAAGCCATTGTTAGCTAACCATTTGATCATGTCTATTATTGACGTTTAACCTAATAATTCACGAAAAATCAGCTTTTTAATTAATATCTTTAGGGTTGAACTAATTTACTCTGCTTGCACCTCATATCCAGTAAAGTAACATCTCTATAGTTCAATAAAATGTAAGCTTTGAATGCTTGCTGGAGGGAAAAAAATCATTCAGCATTTGAATATCCTTATTTTAAGAGCCAAATCTCTGAATTTTAAAAAAAATAAACGATATTCTCGAATTCTATAAGGTATAGCACCAGAAAACACTTTATTGATTGCACGTGAATAGTTACTGATTCAAAGGCCTAAAAGGTTTCGCTAGGTAATCTTGAAAAAAGAAAACCATTAAATAAAATAAATTGTCTTATGCTAATAAAATTAGTCAGTGTATCGACTTTTTTCATCATAAAAATATCGTTGTACTTATATAATTTATTATCCTAATAAATATCTGGTCTTTAATTACTTGTTTCATGCAGGATTTACATTAAATAATTAGATGCAGCCTTCCGTATTTTATTACGCAATTTTAATTTTCCTCTAATTGATTGCATTTCTTAATAAGTATGTGAAGGTTTTGTTTTCTAGATTGAGATTTCGGTGATATTTAGGTAATTTTTCGATGCATAATTACGTTCAGTATTTTCATCTGGATGAAAATATGAAAACTTCTAGCATAAGATCAAATCCAGTATAAAGTAAATAATTGGTTAAAGTGCAGAATAGTTGAAGAGGAAAGGTTTTACTATAGTAAGAATCCAAATTTTAATGATTAAATCATGCAATGTTGAATTATGTACAAATGGTATTTATTTTTCTAACATTATTTTAAAATACAAAACCATTACACCTACAAAGAAAAAAGTAGTCCTATTATTTAAATATCAAAACACCTTGAAGAACCGAAATTAAGTCACAAAAATCTATCAATCAGTTTTCTATAATATGTTGAAGAACAGAATTTTCTAAATATACTCTACTGTTCAAAAGTTACAAGAATTTCCCCCCACAATTATTCAAAATAATTATCCTAATATTTTTAAAAATGAGGTATCATATTATTTTCAGAATGGTCAATGTAACAATAGCATCTGAATTATTTTAAATTCCCTGAATTTGAAATAATTGAAATGACATTTGAAAAGTGGCATGTTTTAGGAAAACGTAAAAATGAACGATTTTCTTGCTTGCCATTTTCATTTACAGAAGGCAGTTCTTTGGAGAAAATTATCATGACATCAAAAATGAGTTATCGCTGTCATTTAGATGAAGAATTAAGATGGAGATCATACTGTATGTTTGTCGCTGACCAATCTCAAATCGAAGGCAGTCGATAAGTAAAAGTATCTCCAATGGTATCCAGACTTCAGAATTAATTTTAAACTAAATGTGCCATCACTAGGAAGGACTTCTGCATTTGTCCAAGTGCTATGATACTTGTAGAAAATTATCAATTCATGGAAATAAATTCATGACTAACGTCATAACTAACGCTGAAAAATCTCAAGCCTCTCTACTTCGAATGGGACTATAGTTTCAAAGTAAACTGCCAACAGATATCTTGCCGAGAAAAGTTTTTAATCTCGATGATCACTAGATTCAATCTCCTTAATACATCACAGAAGAGAACTATGCTTTTTGTTGAGGAACATCAATTTTGGATACAATAATGTTCGGACATGCATTTTTCCTTGAGTAATTGAGATTTGATGCATGATTATTTGAAAATGGTGATATGGAGATTGTATTATTCCGCTAGTATTCTTTCAACATTAAGGAAATCGATCACTTTGAAGAAAATGGAATATTTGTACGTGTAGGAATCATTTGGGGCGATCATACATCTCTAGATATCTTTGGTGCGGGTTCTGTGACCGTTTAATGGCATATAAATGTGTTTTCTTAATACTTCTACTGGAACTAGTGTCGAGGATTTTATTGTAGGGGACAACATCAAAAGTCGATTCTCTAGTGAGAAGCCGAATGGGATGTATAGCCTTATAATGGATTACAATCTCATAAAACTTTGTAAAGCTATTCTAGATGTCTCACTCTCTATTAGAGGTTGATTCTGAAAATAAAAAGTTTCGTATTTTGGTCATTTCTAGTCTCATTTTATTATCCAAAAAATAACTACTTCTTATTATGTTATTTCACTGTTAGCTATTTAATAGTATTGACCATATGTGTACAAAATTTCATTGCTATGAATTGGTTATTCTTCAAGACATCACACATTTCGTGTTTCCAGCCAAAATTTTGAATACCAGTATAAAAGAATTTAAATCAAATATTTTAACGTGAAGATCTGCGTGCCACAAATGAAAATCTTGTGAATTTTTTTACCTAGTTATTTTGATATAGTATCTAATTTCAAATTCTTAAATGATGAATAAGGAGTAATACTGTCTTTGACAGCAATATTAAATCATTTTGGCAAAATACTTACAAAAACATCAAAATAATTTATACAGAAAAGTATAAAAATAAAAAGCGCAATTAAAAAACTTGCCGATGAAATTAGAATCGCTGAAAAATCCCCTTCCTGACAAGTTTTAATTATGTTAACAAATTTTAACAGACATAATAGTTGACATAAATATATGCACATTTGTTAATACAAGTAGTGGTTATTAACATAGATTCAAATTTAATGCCCTGTTTCTTTGTTTATAAAGTGAAAACTGTATCCTTTTTTTTACGTTTACTTGTAATGCTAAAAGAAGTCGGAAAAGTAGACATATCTAATGATTCCAACGAAAATAAATAAAAAGATCTAATTGATCTATAAAATTCTATAAAGAATTATTATCTGTTATCATATAAATGGCATTTTCTTACTATGAGGAAATAAAATCCGTTGCAGAAAATATTATTCTAACAGGTATTGCTCATAAAATTTTGAATTATTTTTACTTTCCCGCATATGTAGTATAGAAAAATTATAATCATCAAAAAATTCGAACTCGAGATTTCGACGAATCTCCACGTTTTAGAAACTCTGAGTCCTTTTTTTTTTTTTTTTTTTTTTTTTTAGAAAATGTCTGTTTGTTGGTCTGTGACAAAAATAACACAAAAAAACTTTGAGCTGGAAGATTGAAATTTGGTATACGGTGTTTACATTAAATTATCACATTTCTATCAAATTTTGCGTAAAAATCTGTTCAGAGGAAGTCCGTCTGTTCGGCTGTTCGAATATAAGTTAACAATAATTGTAAAACGAAGAGAGCTAGGAAGATAAAACTCGGTAAACAGATTTAATATCTATAGTATAACCTATAAAATTTTGTGTTCCTAGTGTTTATTATAGAAGCAGCATCGAGTCATGTGTGGGTAGCCAGTGTAGTAGTGAATCGGTAGTTGGATACAGCTAAAGCGAGGAAACAGTGGTGAATTGCAGGCATTTGGAGAGACCACAGAGTGTATCTACGTAGATTCCCTTCTCCTGCTGAATTTTGTCTGGCCACTTTGTGTGCTGTGGTTGTTATTACTACCGATTACTATTTATGGGCTACTGTTTGTTGTAGTGTGTTGCTTGTGTTCGTGTTGACTACATATTTGTTGTCTGTGTATTCGTTTCTTTGTGTTAAATAAAAGTCGTCATTCGTTATTAAAGGACTGTTTCTTCATCGACTAACAAATCGAAAAAAAAAAAAACCCGAATTCAAAACAATATGCAGTTCAAACAGACAAATAATTAAATACTTTACCAGTGTAACCTGATGCATAGTAAGGCATGGCATCATAAGCGGCATATTCAAAACCGTCTCCACTTCGATTTGCATCACCACCTTTCTGCATGTCATGCCATCTCATAGCTCCAAGGCGTCCTCCAAGATGAGGTTGTTCTTGGATAGCATCGCGTGTGGATTCGGTATAGTTCTGTCCAATACGGTGAGCCATGTCCGGGCAGAATCCCGTGTATCTACGTTAAAAAGATTGTTTTGGTAACAATAATAAACGCATTTAGATATTCCGACGCAAGACTTAAGATAAATGTTTTCTCGTCAAGCACGTCAAAGTTGTGCCAATCGTCCAAAAACTCGTCAAAAGTCCGACATTTAGGGTGACATTAAAAAATTCCATGGTTATATCTGGCGAGAAATTTTCTCCAAATAATTTAATTTTAAGTCTAGCCCTCATCTAATACGTGTGTATTAACTGCATTTCAAAAATCACCGAAAAATTGCCAACGATGCGATATTAGTCCATCCAATGATATGTGCTGACGACTAAAATTCGCCTATGGCCTACGGTGAAGTCAAAAACACTCCAATGGCCTATGGTTAATACACAAACACCAATCATTTTTATATGCAATTTCCCCCTAGTTTGAATGAATCGTCAATAAATGATTTCAAAATTATATAGATCAAATGATTTCAAAAGTATATCTAATCTAATCAGATATTTCCCTTAAAGCTTAAAAAGATTGTTATGTGATTAATTTTAAATTCAATAAACAACTTCAAAATAAATGTTGTTGTTTTTTTAATTTCACCTGTAGGTGAAATATTTATTAAAATAAAATATTATTTTTACAAGTGTTTCATTTTCTTAGTAATATTGAAATAATTGGTGAAATTTGCAAAATAAAATTTTTGTAGTTACTAAAATCCATTTTTGCACTTGAAAAAAAAAAAGATGCATTAATATAAATATATATTTACCCGCTGATATAATAATTTTTCTCCATGCTTCCTTGTAACAAAACTGATTAAATTTAACTTTTACATATAGTTTCTGTCTTGAATAATTTGGTTAAAATTTAGATTTAATTTTGAATAATTTTGATTAAAACAGGGTCAAAATAACATACTTATATCTGAAAAATTATTAACTAAGGATGAAATTAAAGAGAGGCAATTAAGAGTTTAGATAATACATACTATTTTGATATTTGGTCACGAGAAAAAAAGTAATCTTTTCTCTTTTGCTTTTACCAAAATATATCATATTACAAAATGTGCAACTGCTTTCAATCAGGAATTTCAGTACAAATATTACATAATTTGTTCATAAAATGTTGCTTGATAACATAGTCACTCAACATAAAATATAGATTGATTAGCTAGTTAGAAATATAGCGAAAGTAATGGAAGCTATATCTATTTTATATAATGCTTAAGATTATTTTTTATTTGAGTTCAAATGAATTAATTAAAAACGCTCTTAAATGTTTTAGATTTCGCTCAATAAACTTGAATAATCATTTAGTAATTTACTATCTAAAAACGTGAATCTACCTGTTGACAAACCAGATTAATTATTGACAAGCTTGGGAAAAATTTCTAGGGAGAAAAAATAATAAAAGAACAGTATTAATAAACCCGTAACGTTCAATAAGCCCTTATGCTATTATTATAAACAATATGTTTTATAACTTATTTGTTGTTAATTTCATTTAACTAAACGCGACCTTTCCCCATCATATGGACAATAATTTCTCCGTGGAGTAATACAAAAAAAAAAAATCCTCTATTATTTTACTTATCTAATTTTTATATAAAAGAAAACTTCTCTAGCAATTCGTTTTAGTTAAATTAGTCATTTAATTCAATTTTAAGAAGATAAAATATAAAAACATTTCGTTTATTTTTACCATTTTTATATACAAAATGTATTGATATACAGGCATAAAAAAATTGTTTGAACTAACTTCTAGACAATGAAAATGGCATAATAAAGTCATAATGGCATAGGAATCTATGTTTGCAAATACTGCACGGATATATTAGAAGAGGCACAAGAAAGGAAAATGACAAAGGATAAAAATTAGGGAAATATTCATAGCACAAGAAATAATAGATGGAGTTTTGAATAATTACGTTTAATAATATCGTGTGATAAGTTCGATTGATTGCACTGTTAAAATGATGCATGCTTGAAGACTATGCAGCACTGATCGCCAGGCGAACGCACTTAATTATTTTATTATTTGAATTCAAGGACCTCAGAATATCCGAATGCCCAAGTTTCTCTTTCAAAGATAAGAAGCATTCCCTACGCCTTAAAAACCACAATGACAGCCTGTGTTTCTTGAGGGTTGACATGCAAAAAAAGATCATGATGATTACTAAGCAAATGTATGCTCAGTCAACCTTTAAGAGTTCTCAAAAATATCCCTGTTCTCCAAATCCATATGCGAGAGCACTTTTAACGAACAAAGTAAGCGCCACAAGTATTCAATCCATCATACGAAACAAAAAAAGGAAGAAATTTCGCAGTAATATCTCGGGCTAGCCGTAGTTTCAATGAATTATGATGATGAGAAAGGAATGTTCAAGAAGTACCTGGACGACCTTTAATTCTAAAGAACCTTGTAAAAATTACCTAAAGAACATGATTTAACTGACAAAATAGATATACCTAAAATTTGGTTCACCTTAGTTAAAAGTTACAGTAGCACTAAAACACAAAATAGGAGAAATAAAAAAAAAGAGAGAAATTTTACTCAACCGTTGATAGACTCTCGTCACACGTTTAACTCCTACATTTTCTCATGCCTTAGTTGGGGTTAGATGGTGTTGAAAGAGTTGAACTAATCTAAACAAGCAGAGCATTGACGATAATAAGTTTCTTTTCGATGGGCGTTTTCATAGGTCTGCGCGAGCTTCACTGCTTTATTAGTGCTAGGTATTTTTTCAGAATAGTACTGATTTCCTTCAGGGTTTTTATAGTTTCTTTGAATGCATTGTGGTCTTCTGAACTCAGGAGTACCGTCTTTTTCTCTGACTTTTCTGGCTTTCTTTTTCAGGCTGAGGCTCTCACATCTAGCTATTTGATGCTAGCTGTTAAGGTTCCAGCTAATTTTCTGTTATCGAAAATGTTTGGGACTGATTTACAGCCTCTCCAGGAGGCTAGGTGGCCTGTTTCATGAGAGTTGATATAGACTGGCTTCTGAGTTTCTTTTTCTTTGATACGGCAGTCTATGATAGTATGCTGTCCGTTATATGTTATGCAGCGGGGATTGCAGTTGCAATTCCGCGCTCTGTAGTAAAATCTTGCCCATTCATAGCAGATCATGTCTTTGGTTTTTCATCTATATGGTTTGATTTTCACATTTTTTAGTGTAGTACTTTTACGTTGATAATATCTTGTAAATTTTCGGTTTTCTTGCTTTCTACCAGGAAAATAGGATAACGCTCTTGTGTCAGTGAATTCTAAACTGAGAAGTTCTTTTCACTCTAGATTTTAATAATTCTAATTCTGAAGCCAATTCAGGCTTCATTCTGATTAATTGCCACTCCTTTGACAAATTTCAATTGTCTATTATCTGGGACTTATTTCAGGAATATCTTTTTCGGCAGGTATTGAATTAGTTGCCTGCTTTAATAGGCTGAATTCTGATATATTCGTTTTGGAGCTTATTCTGTATAGGAAATTTATAATTTAACAGCAACAGAGTAGGTAGGTTGCATATAACAAAATATGTTATATCTACTAATAATACAGAAGACAGCGGTGCACACGCATGCATTTGTATTTGTTGGCGCCTTATAGTGCAAATCATTAGACTTAGAGCTATCTTATTTAACATAGGTATATTCTGATTGGTGGAAATGGGCGTCATCGGAATGTTTTATTGGGAAAAATATTAATTAAGTAAAATTTTGGCTTTTATCCGTGATAAGTTTTTAACATATTATTACATAAAATTAATCTTAATATCATTTTAAAATTTTTCTTTTTGATAACAACGATTTGATTATCGTGCAAGTCTTTTCTTGAACTTGCCAAGTTTTTAAACACGTTCGTGCTTAATTTTCAACTATATTTTTACCTTATCTTTGCAATGAAATTCAAACCATTTTCATTATTTAGTAAAATTTTTAAGTACGCGATTTTCTCCCATCGTTAAAAGTTAAGGAAAAAAAATTCTTGCTTATTACTGCACAGTTTACATGAGGAATCAGAAAGTGGAATTACATTTCGCAAAAGAAAACAAGCAATTGAAATAAACCTTTATGATTCTATGAGGAAGGCTCATGTATATAGTAAATATAACAAGTGTAAGTTATTAAAATATTAGACAGACACTTTAAATATTTCGTTGCGGTTACCATAAACATCAACTTATACATCAAAGAATTAACTAAAATTAAATGCAACTACTATTCTTTGTAAACCAGCAGATCGCCAATGTTGCAAGAGTTCTATGATTTTTCAAGTGCAATAATTTCGCTGATGATCACATCATTACACTTTTATTATAATTACACTTTCAGAGTTGATTAAAATACTCTTTCTGTTCCTGGTTTCATGGACTGCCTCGTTACTTTGTGTTGAAGAATTTTTGACAAAATGTATGGTCGCAATGATGAATTGACAGAAAATGTGAAAAAAAAAATCATTAAAAAAAACATGGTAATATGCGTCAGTATACAATTATAAGTATAATTGTAAAAATTGTTGTATAATTATCAGTATAGTTCACCCGGAAAGCCATAATTGGTTGCTAAGCAATTTACCTAAATAAATTTCAGAATGACATATTTGAAAGAAGTACATCAAAATTAATTTACTCTATTACACAATTATTAAAAAATGCAGTTAATCCCAAAATTATTTAACTTTTTTAGTGAAGATTACATTTTCTCTTAAAAAAGCCTTGAAGTAAATCAATTACAAAAAATAATTTTTGCTGAAAGTTAATCAAAACTATTTTTCTCTTAGTCTATTTCAAAGGACTTACAAGAGAGGACTTATTTGGGTCCATACAGGAAGTATTCACAAAGACGTCATGAACTCTGCATGTGCGAGACGCACAAATGTCATCATAACGCACAATCTGAAAAATCAGGTAGGTTATGTTCTGCGTTGCTTTATAATATATTAAGCATTATATTGCCAACTACTGGTTCATTATGTTATGAAATAAAATCCACTGAAGTGCTCCCCCACCCCGGAATTTTCTCACATACTATGCTATAAAGATGTCATCTCTCCTTCCATTGCATAAAATTGTGGACATTGGGTACGGCCGTAAAAGCCATAAGTTTTCAGATTTTTATTTTTAGAATTGTGTGCATTATAGTATAGAAAGAAAACTGAACATGTATTTTGGATAGGTTTCTTTCAATTGATTGAAACCCAAATTTTATATATGTGCTCAAATATGAAAGATAGATTGAGCTTAATATAGCAACATACAAAGAAGAGGGGAAAATTAAATTCATGACAAAATATATGGAATGTTGACGGTTACGATATCAATAGTATTGAAAAATTTTAATCCATTTATTAAAATCTTTAACAGTGTTGGAAGAGATCAGAAACGATCCTTAAAATTTAATTACATTCATGAAGCAAAACTGAAATGTGTAAATTCAGACAACATGGTTTTAAAAGATCATTCATTAACCAGCTAGAGTAATCTCTCTATAACTTTCTTGCATTAAAGGTGTTATTCCGAGAACACCTTGCATAGTATTGGCGTACAATAGCTAGGAAATATTAATCTTTGACGTGGATTTAGCACTTTTACTGAATCTATCGTGTCATCCTTGCAAGTTATTTGGTGATCAATCCCTGTTGTGCTATTAATAGTATCCAAAAATCCAATTTGTGTTTCGGAAGCGTTTTTTCCACCCGAATTGAAACAAAAATTTGACACAAAACTATACTTGTAGTCGCAAAATCTCACACTAAATTTCGTTTTTTTCAGTTATCGCGTTTACATGTTTCTAAAAGTACAGACCGATAGACAATCCATGTTGGATTTGATTCCAATTTCGATGGGTGTCTAGACTATACTAGATGTTAATCTTGAATTTTATCGATCTAGAACTCCTTGTTTGTAATTATCGTATTGTGGTGAATGGCATATAAGCCAGTTAACAACTTTTCTACCCGAACGATCGTTTTGGTATAATTGTTTAGTTACTGGACTGCTAATCACCAGGTCCCAGGTTCTATCCTCACTCATTCCAATACCGCTTCATTGGTGACCTCGGACGATGAACCTTCAACCTTCATACAGCTGTTGTGGCGCCGTCTACCCGCAATCAAAGTCGCCAGACTCACTTGGCGCAGCAGCATCATTAGCCACACACTCTCGCTACTCAACTAGGGTACAGGCCCATTAAGACAACAGCTACTAAATATATCACCACTCAACATCCATATCTTTCGTCTCACCTCCGACTCACTGGAGGGAGAGTCTGTAGTGAATAGCATATAAGCCAGTTAACAATTCTTCTACACGAACGATCGTTTTGGTATAATTGTTTAGTTACTGGAATGCTAACCACAATGTCCCAGGTTCTATATCCTCGCATATCGCTTCAGTATAAACTTGCAATTGAACAACCAAACAGATAAACTTTCTCTGAACGAATTTTGCTCAAAATTTGACAGAAATCTACAAATTTGGTATAAAGACCATATAAAAAAATATCATCCATCTAGCTCAAAGTGTTTTTGAGTTATCTTTGTCACATACAGACAGACGGACATTATCCAAAAATGTGCTTTTCGAACTCGGAGAAGTCTAAAACGTGGAAATTTGTCAAAATCTCGAGTTTGACGATTACTGTACTGTTTCTATACTACGTATACGAGGAAGTAAAAATACAAGGCTGAAGATATTGCAACTACTAATCCAGCTCTAAATGGCTCGACAAATTCAACCAGTAGGAGTGATCTTCACGAAGCTTTTTCTCATATTCTGCAATAAAGGTCTTGTCCCTCATCTCAACCACGCATAAAATTGTGGACCGCGAATACCTTGCATGGTATTAAGAGAACAATAGTTACTAATATGGATATTTGTAGTGTATCTAGTATTTTTATGAATCTATCGTACAAATGTGTATTTTGGTCGTCCTTTTTTCGGATTGATTGTAACCGAAATTTAACATGGAACAATAGTTGCAGTCACAAGACCGCATATCGAATTTCTATTATTTATGTCATTGCATTCTTGAATTTAACATGGAACAATAGTTGCAGTCACAAGACCGCATATCGAATTTCTATTTTTTATGTCATTGCGTTCTTGAATTTAACATGGAACAATAGTTGCAGTCACAAGACCGCATATCGAATTTCTATTACTTATGTCACTGCGTTCTTGAATTATCCGGCTTGCGTTCATGAGAATGCACAGACGGATAATTTTCTGACAGGTTTTGTTTAAAATTTCATTAGGATCCGCAATTTCAGTTCTAAAGCTGTGTATCAAATTTCATTTGTTTAAGTCTTTGCGTTTTTGAGTTATCTTCGTTTTGTAGTAATCGAGTTCACTTGTACTCGAACAGCTAGACAAAAAAGCTTCCTCGGGTACATTTCGTTCAAAATTTGACAGAATTCAGCAAATTTGGTCTGAAGTCGATATTCTAAATTTCATCTCTCTAGTTCGAAATGTTTTTGAGTTATTTTGTTCACAGACAGACAGAAAGAATTCCAAAAACGTGTTTTTTTTTTAATTCCGAGACGTTTGAAACGTACAAATTCTTCAAACCCTTGAATTTGATTTTTTTTATCGATCACAATACTTTCTATTTGTATATTTGGTACATGAGAACATTAAAAAAAACTTATTTCTTAGGATATTAACTTCATAGAAATATCTTTATTACTGCTTTTGTCAGCATCATTATATTTTTCTGCTGGTTTTCGTTTTGTAAACTGTGAGATATAATAATAGTAACACACAGAATGCAGCGATTGAGGCAACCAATCCAGATGAATCAAGTCTAAAATATTTTCATCTCATATTTCAGATAAAAATTTTTGTTACTTTTTTTAAATTGACATGTTAGATTACCATTATTTTCAGTAATAAGCTTGTAATTATGAGTCATTTTCTTCTTCATTCTTCTTGTTATAGAATTGTAATATAAAATTTTAAAAGCTATGTGAGGGCTATTTTGGGATGGATGCCGTAATTTTCAGTCTTGATCAGATGATGGAAACGACAGAACCCAAGCCGTTCTTTTTCAAAATTCAGATATACACCAACGAGAGGAGAGTTGATTCCAACATATGCACCAAATCTACTAACAATGCGGTTCTTTAATCGGGTTTTCAACCTGGAAACGTCTATCTTAAAGGTTCTATCCTCAGCCTTGCGACAAGGCTGAGGATAGAACCTTTAAGATACGGTATGAAGAAAATTCTAGCGTATTGTAAGGTTAATAATAGATAAGGTTAAATGTTAGAAATTAATTATTTGTATAGATTAAAATGTGTAATATGTGAACATTTTAATGGAAAGATAACCTCTGCTTCTTTTTTTAATGAAAATTCCACAATATTTTGCCTTCTATTTAGTATAATCCCAAGACTGAATGATGAATGATGCCAAGTTTCTGAATAGCACTTCTTATTGCAGAATTGTAGAATGCACAATCACAATCCATTTTAGAAAGGAAAATATTGCAAATGGCAGTGGCTGGTCCTCCTACTTCTATTGGATATAATGATAATGCATTGCTCTGAATGCTTCACTTTTTAAATTCCTTAATACCAAGTTGTTTTTCTTTTGTAGGCAGTCGCATTCCCACACTACCACAAATAACTCAAACAGCTCCCAGGTTTAAAGAAAAACAAACCAGGGCATCAGTCAATCGTTCTAAAAGCTGGGATCGCTTAGAGGAAGATCAAAGAGAGAATTCGACATTTAGCCCCTTTCCTTCAAACTTAGGTGGCATGAAGGCATCCAACAGCCTCCCGTCACTTACAAACCCTTTTCCGAGAAGGGTCCCAGCAGCTCTTTTAGCAGCTATTAGCCAACGCTTGGGACCAGATGTCCACCCGGAGGACACTATTGTCATCGAAATGTCTGCGGAAAACATCGATTCGAAGATGAGACATGCCTTTACAGTACAAGAGCTTCAAGAAGTTGTTTTAAGGTACGAGGAACAAGTTGGACGCAAGGTGAAGCCCATTCCCTTGGAAAGTGTCTTGGATCCTGATGATGATGGACCCATCACTTTTGAAATTCGACATGGGAAAGAAAGAAATATTTTCAAGCTGCCAACGGGCAAACTGAAAGGCAACAAAAAATGGCAAGTTATATTTACAATTGGAAAAACTCAAAAGAATTTAAGCACTCTTCATGCCAAGTAGCTGATAGATGTTAAATTTGTGTATAGATCAGTTTTATAATGTATATGAAGAATATATTCAATATTCGTTTTTTTTTAATTCCATATATACTTGTTAACAATTGCAGAAATGAAAAAGCATCACCAACCGATGGAATCGAATTTTTATTCACTCGATTCAGGAAATGAATTACAGCACTTGTTACACATTGACAACTTGCAGCATTTTGTCTACTTGAAAATTTGTATTTGCATTCTGTTCTATCTTGCTCAAATTATTCAGAAACCAATCATTGTCTTTATTTTGTCAGCATACCTTAAAACATCTGAAAACAGCATATTATTTTCGTTACCCAGTATCTCTTTTCAATATTTTCTCTGATTCTGTTGCAAGTTTCATGCTGAATTTTCAAAATATTCTGTGTTCGTTCGTTATCTCCGCTTTTAAAAATTTGCTGTACAATACACAACACAAATACAATACATAAATCTATATCTCAAATTCAACCCCAGTATTCGTAAACCCAATTTTTCAAAAAAACATTATAAATAAATTTATTGCACCTAAATTTGATATTTTTTATTAAATACTAATTGACTAAAAAAGTGGCAAAGTAAAACCTTACAACCCCCCTTCAACAGTTCTTGGTGTAAGAATATGAAACAAAAGCGGGCCTTAGAATTAGTTATTGCAGAAATTCAAACATCAGTTTCAATGGTACAATTTCAAAACAGTACTAAAGCAGATTATAATATCAAAATCGCGCCATTATACAGTGCCTAAATCCTTCGTTTGTTCACAAAAATAAAAAGATATATTGACTATGGAAACAATAACATATTTCGTCAAAAGAGAGAAACATCAAGCTTGCGATCTAGTATTGTTGTGTGACACGAACATTATTCTTCATTTCCAATTTAGAAAAATTGCTTCGATGAATTATTTTACGTCACAAGTTTGTTTCCTGCATTTTGAGCAAAAACCTACGTTGAAGTCTAATAATACTATTAATTTGACAGGAAATACTATATTCCTCTCAAAAATTGGAACTGTGTTTTTTATTCTATGGATATTTACACGTGAGCCTAAATTTCTCTAGCTTGTTTGAACGTTTCCTCTGTATTCAACTAAAATAATATGGAATTGACAAGTGCACAGCAACATCTGCAGCATGATGTTGTATTCAAGTCTAAAACAAATTTGAACATGCTTTTTCTTATAATTCAAATCTTCGATACAACTTTAATTGCTATCTCTGGAATAAGTGTATCTTTGACTTTTCATTCTTCTTTTCTCCTCTTGTTATTAGATTATATAAAAAAAAATTAGAAAAAAAATCTAAATTAATTTTAATAGATAGATCGAATTTCATTTGTCCATTTTCAAATCGACACTTTCCTGCCTTATTTTTGGTGCAATATACATGAAAGAAAAAGGATATTTCAAAGAAAAAAACTTCATTACTATGATAACTTTCGGTCGAAACGACTGAAATGTCATTTAAAGTGAGCAATTCTGATTTTTCACTTGAACAATTAAATTTTAGGTTAACTTTCGCTATATAATGTTAAATATGCCAAATAAATTTGGTGATTTGACACCCTTCTAAAAGAAACTAACATGTATTTTAACAAGCATTTGAAGTTATCTCGTGTTCAAACATGGTAAAGAAGACACAGAGGAAAAAATGTTAATCAAATCTTTCACTATTCCATCTATTCCACCATTTCACTTTCATAACATTTGACATTTTTTTTAACGAAACTATTTTTCTCGACTTTCTGAATCAGTAATTCTGTTCCCAAAGGTAAAACAGGTATTTCCTGAATTTTTTTTCAAAACTATTTTTACCAGGATTGCTCTCAAATCCTCTGCATCTAGTCGAAAAAGCAGTTTTCATGTTGGTATAAGCGCATTTTAATGGTTCATTATTCTTTATTCAATTCATAAAGCATCTTCATTATATGTTATTATCTTTTCTGATCTTGTAGATCTTTTAGACAAATGTGCATGTTATGAAATTTTGTGCCAATTTATTTGTTGTGTGATGCCCTGCCTTGCATATATTGCATACATATACATCAATGATCTGTGTGCCAGCCACTACCTATATCTGTGTCAATAGGTTTCTGCATTACTGCCTGTGGCCTACAGGACGCTACTTCTGGCTTGATGATCGAGAACTGCAGGTTGATGACATCCGGTGGGAAGAAGTGCGACTCGGTCCTAGAGCCATTCTGATGCTGCCACCTAACTTTTGGAAATGATAAATTAATGACTTCATCATTTGTGTCACTTAGACGAAAGCAAATGCTTTTTGTAAACATACATCATGTAATGTAAATTATGTATTTCATTCTAGTTAAATATTTCTGTAAAAACTAAACTCTCTATATGAATCAGTGTGTCAACTTTTTTCATCATTTATACAGACATCGATGAAGAGATATTTAGAAGTGATAATTATATAAAAATTTATTTATATCACAAAACCAAATCTGCATGTATAATTTAAAATAATTCATCTGAACAGGAATATATTTTCATTTGATTCAACATTTGCTCATGTAAACTAATTCTTTCCTTCAAATTTTTTTCAAAATGTTTTTAGATATAAAAACGGAGCTAATTTCGCCCTCCCCAGTTATCAAAATGTGTTTTTAACCTCTAATGTTTTTTTTTTTTAAGTTTACATTCTATTAGCACAAAATACAATTACGCTGCCTTCATGATATTGTAGGATATTTTGAATATAGAATTTTATGGAGATATCCTATAATATTTTTGAAAATAAAGAAACGTATAAACATTTTGTTTTATTGCACTTTCTCATGATATCTTCAAGAATATTTTACAGAATGATATCTTCAATTTTAAATATCTATAAACCTGAAAATTTAAAAATATATTCTATTGGAATTAAAGATGGGAGTCTTAATCACTCACTCCTTAATTCGTACTTTAGCGTCAAAAAGGATCGATTAGTTATTAGTGGGTCAAAGGCTCAATATTTGTTCTAATTTTTTGTTTTCCATATAAATTAATTTTTGGGGAAGTCAAATAACTCAATTTCCATTTTCCCATAAATACTATTGACTGAAACAAGGCGAAAAGCAAATATCATGTAAAAGCCCCGAATATTTTCAAATTAGAGATAAATTTTAAACTCAGTGGGTATGTAGCATCCTCCCTTCTGTCTTTAAAGGGAAAAAAATCTAAATTCAAATTTTCAGGATGTTTTGTAAAAAACACTAAAATGAAGCAACAATATTATAAAAGCGAAAATTAATCTGTTAGAAAGCATTCCTTGAAGTGTAAAAGCGCATTTGGAAACGTCTGCTTCGGGAATACTTAAATATCATTCCTAATATGAGAAGAAAACTATATTTGTAAATATTATATGAGGAGGAAGTGTCCATATAAAATTTTAGTCAGACTCGAAATGGTATCGTTTGATTTACAAGAGGTGTCTTATCCACTGAGCCAGCGAGACCTTAAAATATGATTTGTGATTATGATAATTGAGCGTTTGGCTCGATAAGAATGCCCTGCACTTAAAATCCCTTGACCCTTTTTTTTTTAATAACTATTTTTAAACTTCAAGTTTAGAATGTGATTTGAAGTCAAACAGGAAGGGATTTCGATTGCAATTAAGAATTATTAGAGAATAAATTATGGAAACTCGGTTAACTTTTAACTTTCTGACTGCGTCAGCTTTTAAAATAACTATTTAGATGCGATATTTGCAAGTAAGTTTAAATATTTTTTCAAACAAAGTGAACTGATGCTATATGCTACAAGATAATAATATGATATAATAAAATTCTGTAAACATAAAAATAAACACTCTATATTGCAAAAAATGCGGGATGCAGTTGAAAATGGACTGCTTGCAAATCCGCGGAAATCGCGGGATGCGCAGTTGGTTAAATATATTGGAAAAAAAAATTCCCAAATTAGTTACCGATATTTAGTTGGGAAAATTAAGAATTCAATATTAAGAAAAAGATAAAATAAAGTTTTCTGTAAAACAAAAGTTGGCCATCAAAAGTTTTGATAAACATAACAATTTTAGCATATTCTATTTATAGTAAAAGTTGGCTGAAAAAATTTTCATAAACAATTTTTAATACGTAATTATTAATTTGCTTTGCTTCTTTTAATCTTCCTTATTTACCATTTCTCCCACTTTTTAATGTTAATTTATTTTACTTTAAATAAATAAATCAATGAAAAATAAATTATCAAAAAATTTATCCTTATTGTCTGATCACTTAAAGTAAAAGCATATAAATGAAGAATAATGTTATATCAAAATATATCATTCTCAATAGTATCTCCCAACGCTGATTAACATATATAATTGTAAAATTTACAAGATTAATTGCACAGCATTGTTTAACTTTGTTCAATGTAGAATTTTCAATATTGTTTTCAAAATATAGTAGATAATTATATAATATTTGTCTTTTAATGAAAAATTATTCTAGTTAATATTTTGGAACAAATTATGAAATTAGATGAATTGTCAAGCAACTGCAAATAATTTTGAGCCAAATTGTTACTATACTAAGCTTTTAAAACTTTCAGTGCCATTTCAATACTCTTACATATTGTACAATATTTTTATATGGTATTTACAATATTGCTCAATGTTTCCTAAATATCTATAATATATCATACAATATTCTGCTATTACTTGGGTACTTACTGTGGTAGATTATCGTTGGCGCAAGAACATCAACATCTGGATCATCTTATCTATTACGGCGCACGTACATAATTTATGATATATGTATTTTTCACGGATGTATTTTTTATTCGTAATGATGTAATCGGTATTCAAAACAAATGAGAGAGCGGATGTTAATTTGCATGTTGCTTATTAACATTGTAAATATATATTATCATATACATATACAAAGTTTCCGTCATATTTGTTGGAGGGTGTTTGAACAATATCCGATGGCGTATGTAAGCTTGGTGTAGTACTAGCACATTGCGGTGACATAACTATCTAGAAACGATCTTTTGAGATCGATCAATTGAATAAAGTGGTCTATAGCATGGTTACTATCATGATTATTTGAGATTTCGTCTCCATTTTTCGATTGGGATCATCTCAAAAATTTGTCATATGGAGAGTCCCTTGAACACAAAACAAACAGCTCATCAATTTTCGGATACTTCGATTTTCAGAAGCAATACTTGATAAGCCTAATATATTTTACAGTAATCACTAATTTTTACTTTATCACAGTACTGCGTGCGTTCTCACTGCACTTCTCTTCATAATAAATCATTTGATTTCCTTTGTAACTTCTCCGTCACTTGTTCCCTCTTGCCTCATTATTCTCCTTTGAGATAATACGGGACACGTGCAGAAGCAACAACATAAACTTCGAAACGACTAGAACAAATGAATAACGACAAAAACCGTGCGAAATGCGGTGAATAAATGACTGATCATTCACCCAAAAATCTTCTTTGAAAATACCTCTAGTAAAACAAAAATCTTGATCAATATTCGCAATATTGTACAACATTATTCAATAGGCTGTGCTTCCTGGGACACAAGTTTGTGGACTACTGAACTAGAAACACTGAAAAGGCAAGAAACTGTCCAGAATTGAAATTTTTATTCAATCTGTAGCTTGTTTAGTACTTCTGAAAAATAAAGTGAATAAATTTTTGACTTACCATACATTTAATTGCATTTGGAAGACAAGTCCATTTCCGAATGTTACGAATTAACTTTATTTACTACATTTGAAATTTCTTTTGCAGACATTCCATTTCCTATTAAAAATTCATTTTGAACCCGCCCCTGGAAAAGAAAACGAAACAAATCTAATTCAAAAATATTAAAATTGAAAAAGCTCTTTAACCATTAAAAAAAATTTCATGTTACTAATTAGAATAAATAATTATAAACCAAAATGGCATTTATTCATGGTAATCTTTTTAAAAGGAGCTTATATAATATATATATTCTTAATCTTTTTTTAAAAGAATGGGATTAAAACGAAATAAATAGGTAATTACGAATTTATAAAAAAAGGACACCATCAAAATAATTACTGCATTTTTCACTTCACTTTATTTTTATTGTTAAACTAGCCGCCTTTGGCGACCAGCCTGTTCGCCAATCTTAATGTTCGTTTAAATTTTAATTATTAAATAGGTTGAACCGGAGTTTAATATTTAATATTTTACGCAATTCCAACTTTAATAGATTCTTCATCAAAATATTTTAAAACTTCAAATTTTGAGAGTCATATAATTCACTCATAATATTATAAATGCTTTCAGTCATAACGTAATATGTATCTCTCTAATTTTCTGTTACCTCTCGTAGAATTTATGCTTTAAATTAAAGTGTAAATGATTAATCTGCAATTAATATAATAATATTTTTTACTGAAACAAAGCATTTTTTTTAATAATATGATTACTGATAACAGAGTCACTGAACGTTTAAACTTTATGGGAACTAAAGAATATCTTTCTTAATTTATGTAATATCTCAAGAATTTGTCAACAAAATTTTCTCAGATTCATCATGAACAGATCGATTCATTAACAATGTTTCATTTTAAATGCATCAAACACTAAGAAAATAAAATGAATCGTTTAAAATAATCGGTCGAAAACAGGTTTAAAAAAACTACTTAAAAAACGATGTACTTAAAACTATAAGCATATACAAAAAATATATAACTAACATAAATACAATTTACTTACAAAAGCATGCAACTAACCTAAAAATAATTTAAATCATCCGTTGATAATGGTTGTCATGACAACAATCAGAACACAATGCGCATGCGTGAATTTTCTTCGCCAGTTATTAGGGTAACGCAAATGCGTGAATTTTTCTACGCCAGTTGGGGTAACGCTATGCAGATTAGACATTTTTAATTTCCTTTATTCTGTGTTATTTTAATTCAAAAGTACTTCAGAATGAATCTGAAACATGGATTAATTAACAATGTTTAATTTTAAATGCATAAAACATTAAGAAAATAAACAGAATTGTTTGAAATAATCCGCCGGAAAATGTTAACCCTAGCCTCCTTACTGTTGGGAGAAGAGAAAAAAACAACAACTGAAGCCTTACTCATTTGGCGGTTTTTGGAAGATTTTTTTGGCGGGAAAGTTGGTGGTGGGGAAAAGGGAAGATCTTTTTGGCGGGAGAGTTAGTTTTTAATTAATAATTAAAATTCTAATTAAAAATTCAAAAAAAGGAACCCCAGGTGCACATTCCTGACCTCTAAGGTATACATGTACCAAATTTGGTAGCTGTATGTCAAATGACTTGGCCTGTAGAGCGCCAACACACACACACACACACATTGAGCTTTATTATAAGTATAGATGAATCCCCCTCTCCACAACAAACGAAATGATATGCAGCTTTAATGCTTATATAAAACACAATATAATTCCAAGAAACAACTGTAACTTTTTGGAAGCAAGGATTTTATTCTATCTTGCTTTTCTTAAGAGGCATTTCATGCATGAGACAAAAATAACATAAATGAATAACAAGTGTCCGATAGTTTCAAGGGAAGAAAGGGTTTGGAAAAGTAACATTTAATAATAACATCCCACAATGGCGCAATATAATAGCTTTAACATTTGTACATGCAAAATTACGGGTGCACATTCCAATCGTAACTAAATCTGCATTTTAATCCTGAAATCAAACTTAATGGTGAAATCATATCATTTTTAGATGAGATTCGTTTTTCTTTTCTTTCCTTTTTTTGGATGGGAAGAGTGCATAACCTTCGACAAAAAGCTCACATTTATCCCTCGAGTAAAGTTACTAAGGAGAGCAGACAGAAATTCTATGATTAAATTTATTTAAAACCTCAGTCTTCTCTAAGCTAGACTTTGATAATAAAAATTTAAGGACCTGTAAGGAAAAGACTTTCCTAAAACCATGATACGGTTTATCACGTCATAGCACTCCGACTATGTTCTTGAGTTTTTAGAATATTTCCTGTTAATGGCGGATTCAGACATTTTGCGACCTTCGGTCAATTTTGCTTCAGATTTTTAATTTAATCAGTAAATTAATTATGCATTAATTTCTTATTTTACTATCTTCTTGAAAATGTTATTTCCTTATTTGCTAAGACTCATGATTATGTGAATCCACGTTTGTACATTATTTTCTTATAAGGAGATAGTGTTTATAAATACTGTAATAATTAGTGAACATAATGAAATAGATAGGAACTGAACACTTACACTTGATAATGTATTGTTATGCAAATATTTTATGATTCAATTTTTCTTTAAATTTATTTATTTGGCAATTTCACTAAAATAATTTCTGAAAATAGACTACTTTTCGCCAATGTTACTTACGGGTTCAAAAATTTCTTTCAAAATAAAGTCCACTTAACGCGGAATTTCACAGGGAGTAAACATTTTCCAACTTTGGAAAGCTACTAACGTACAAAATCTAAATCCTTTCAAATCTGGGACAACAGATATTATTTATCAACAAATTTTCTTTGAACACAGATGACAATATGAATACTTTTTCAAATCTATATAAATGGAACAAAATTAGGTATTCATACCGCTATCGTTGCCTCTTCAGATACAGTAATTTCTTTTACATTTCGCTCTGCCTTTTAAGCAAAAGTAAGTCCTATTTTATATGCATTAGAAGAAATTTCCATCAACCGGAAACGTTTATCATTTACACTGACTCTCTAAGTATTTTCTAGTACGGTAAATCATTTCATTTTTATAATAATCCTTTATTTTTAAAGGTTCTGGAACATTTTAATAAACTGACTTATCGTGATTTTATTGTTAGGTACCATTTCATGTTCGAATTTTAGATTAAAAAAAAAAAGAAAGAAAGAAAAGCTGCTAAATAAACGAATACACCCCCCCCCCAAAAAAAAAAATTGCTGTCCCTACATGCGATTTGATAAAGCACGCTAAAACACTTTTTCCAATTCGAAATATCAAAAGCAGTGGAACCTTGAAACAGATAATAAACTACATGTTATAAATTATCTAGTGGAGCTTTGGCTTTCTCTATGAATAGAAAATCGGTTATAATTTTATCTGGGGATCGTAATGAACACACATATAGTTATTTTCATTTGTTATCAGGAGAACGTTCACTTACATGCTCATAATGCAACTGTCATCTCTGTCAACCATATCCTATCAGAATGTACGCATTTCAGTGAAAACATTTGCTATTTTTTTAAATGTTACAATTTTATTTATCAAAACACATGTCCAACTTTTTTGTTTTTTAGTCAATATGTCTTATCCACTTATTCATTTCTTAAATATTTTAGAGTACCATTTCATTTATTCAATCATTAAATGTTTTAACTTTACATCAACCATTTTATAGATTATTTTTTTAAAAAAACTTTTACATTGACACTGCTATAATATTTTGATTGCCACAACCTAGCCAACTTCATGGTTTCCCGCACCTCAAAAATGCTAATTAAACCTCCCACATATGCCACAAAAGAAATGAAATACAGCTATAATTCCTTATGTAAACACAAATACATTAAGTTTCCAAGAAATAATTCTCACTATTTGGAATCAAGGATTCTATTTTGCTTTCCTTAACAAACATGTTACATACTAGAGAAATTAAAAATAATAAAAGCAAGGAAAGAAGTGAATAGCTTCAAGTGAAGAGAAGGATTAAAAATGATTTTCGTAAACATTTTCTCAATCTTATTCCAGAAATTGTTTTAGTTTGAAAATTATTGAAGTTGATGTCATTTGTCCATTTACAAACTCTTTTGCACTTTCTTTATGGAACACTGAAATATACTGTTTACAGAAAAATGCACAAAATAATAAAAAATAAATTCTGCAAAAGCTAGGATTTAATTATTAAATTAAATATACAAATTTGATACTAAAGAGAACACATTTTACAAATATTTGTGAATATAGAATATATATAGTTTGAAATTTTCATATATGTTGCATGAAATTAGAAAAATATCAGTGTTTCCATCAAATTTATTAAAAAAATGTATTCACAATTATTTTCGACAAAAATTTAAAAGCTTTACAGTGACTTGATGTATAGAAGGACAAAAATTATGCCCTTTAAGGTAAATTTGCAATTTTTTTTTTTTTTTCAGAATGGCAAATATGACCATTTTCAAAAAATGCAACTGTCAATCACTCAAAATGTTTACACAGTGGAAAAAAATTGTATTTAATATATTTTTTGCAATATTTTCAGACACCAATTATTACTTTAAAATATATATTCATTAAAAAATCATGAAATGAAAATAAACTTACAATATATGCAAAGAACTTAATTATTTTAAATCAATATTCTGATTAAACAATCTAAGAAAGCCAAGATATATATAAAATTCTCTGAAGATATTAAAGTATTGAGGCTTCTCTTTCATTAAATGTCCGGTTTCAGATGGATTGAAAATTAATTCTGAGCTGACAAAAATGAAAATTAAAGAATATCAAAGTTAAATATAATTAGAAATTTAAAACAGAACTGAAATACTATTCCTAAATAATAGTTTTTCAAATTCTATATAACAGCAATTTTGTTTAAAAATGCATATTAAATTAGAAAGGAAAAAACCATTACATACATTAAATGTTGCTCAGCATTATAAAATAGTTTAATGCACCATCTATTTATCAAAGTAAGTTTCATTAAAAAACAACAACTTTGTTTAAGGAGGAATGTTTCACAGAACAAGTGTTGAGCAGATGCAGTAACATCAAATGTTGATTTAGTTATATTAACGTCCCATTTTAAATCACATGTTAGATAAGTTGCATCAGTTTGTATTTAGCACTTGTTTGAAGAGAGCCCTTATACCTCCATGAAAAAGGTTTTTTATCGAATAGTGTTGTTGAATACAGGTCCAAGATGTTTCAGCAGGTGACTATGAAGCCTTAATTAATGGGATTTTGTCCAAAATTTTGGTATTAAGAGTTGGATAGAAATAGCATTGATGAGCTGATCGAAAAACATAACTAGAACTACCAGAGAACTTATGCAATTACATTCTGTATCACAGCATAAAGATGCAGAGGACATGTGGTAAGAAGAAATAGATGCAACAGACCAACAACCTTCCAGTGAAATAAGGAAGACCTGAAAGCATAAGGAATTATTGTATCGTAAGTTGAGAAGCATCACGATAAGGCCAGCTATGCATGCTATAAACTCATTTAATATTAAATAATGCTGTGTCTCATTTTCATCAAATTTTGAAGCATAACTCAAAGACAAATATCTTATAAAAACATCCATTATAAAACATAAAATTATATTCTTATAAACTTTTTTTGACCATTTTATTTCGGAATGGAATGCCTTATCTTATTTTACACGGGAAATATGGCTGTGCTTAAAGAATGTTTCACATTACAATTAAGATTTGGGAATGAATTATGCTCATTGAGCGAGATTCCACAGTAATCAAGCTTGCAGCTTGATTTTAAGCTTAATAAAAGAGCTGACTCTTTTTGAGTCTAGAACTTATAAATCTTATTTTATTTTTCAACTAAAATGCAAATTCAGAAATTTATTTTTAATAGGTAATTGCATATGGTGAAATATGCTTATTTAGAAACCAATTCAAATGCATCCATTACAGAAAACCAATAATACAAAAAATGGCATCACATTGATGTTATTCATAATATTTGTTAGATATGATCTGAATTAGTAAAAATCAAATGAAAGCAATGTGATACTTATTCTTATAATAGTTTCCATTTAAATTATCACAAAGAATATTGATGAAATATTCCATGTAATTAATTATCCATTAAATTAAAACATTTTAAATATTTACAAGTTAGCAAATCATGACAACACAGTTTTTTTTCAAATAAAATTTTATTAGCCAGCTTCATCATCATCCGATTCTTCATCATCTTCTTCCTCCTCCTCCTCTTCTGATGATGACGTAGGATAATCACATCTATTAGTATTTACAAATAAATCATCATCATCATCAGAATTTGAAGAACGTCTGACTACTTTTTCATTTGGGTCAGAAAATGCTTTAGGCCTGAAAGAAATAAAAAATAATTCAATTTCCATTGCTTATAAAAGCTATACACTAGCACAAAACAATTTATCAATTCTATTTGAAAATATTTATTGATTTTAAAAATATAGTAAAATTAAGGAGCACCCAGTGATTACAAGATGAAAATAATGGATATAAAATCAGTCCTCCTAAACATGATCAAGAGGATCCCTGTTTGATACAGATATAGATTCTGTTTGTGATATGGGAAGGAGGAAGATTCATCCCTTACACAATTTTTTATTCTTGATTCACATGGCTGTTGATGAAAAAAGTAAAAGAGAATCTAACTGACATTTCAGTGAGAAGACGCATAAATGGACAATTTTCTATTCTTGATTCACATGGTTGTTGATGAAAAAAGATAATCTAACTGATATTTCAATGAGAAGTCAAATAAATGGACTAAAAATCAATAGAGGTTAAGGACTGCAAATCACTTTAAACCCAATTTTAAAAAAGACTTCAGATACTGCAGAAATTTTAGAACAAAAGTTGATATGATGAGGTGATAATTCAGTAAATTTGAACTATCCTTCTATCTTCAACAGTAAGAGAGTAATGGAAAAAATGAAAATTTCGCTTCCTTCCACATCACTTCTCTAGCCCCTTTGAGCTGGATGACCTATCTATGAATGAGACAATCAAAATTACTATAGATATTATGATCAAAAGATAACATAGACAAGATGTTATAAATATTTAAACTGGGACTGGTTATTGTTTTAAGAACTAAGGAAAGAAGAATAAGTAGGAAAAAATTGTGTTGTAACAGGATTTAAAAACAGTGTTGTAAAAACAGGAACTTAAATAAAATAGCTGCTACAATTCCTTTACACAATTTTTGTTGTGTGCAGGTTGGGAGCAGGAACAAGTTGGAAAGTCTTCTCCCCATTCTGAAACCTTAAACATTTAAGATGGCCACTACGAAATCTAGCCATGGCCGATTGGTAAGGCCAATGGCCACAGCATGTTATTGATAGGCCAGGGCGGTTGCCAGCATACCACTGATGACATGGAGTACGGCGCCATGCTGAAAGCAAACAATGTTTTCCCAGAGAGTGGATCTCAGTGGGAGTAAGACGGTTCAAACAGTCCATTGGAAGATCACAGCCATTCTTGAAATAATATGTACAGCATGCAATATCGATGTCAAGCAGATCGGATTAAATGAATTTTGTAAAAATTATTCCTATTTCCATTATCAAATTTTATATTTCATTTACTGTCAATTTTACTTTCCAAACAGGAAAATTTGTCTCATTTTGCATCTTTTTATTCAAATAATTTTTAGAATTAATTTCTATTTAATTGCCCTTGTAATTGCATAAGAACATGCCAAAAACTATTCATATAAATCAGATAAATATTTAGTCTAAATCATCATTACAAGATGAATTTATCAGTATTGTGCAAATCAGCAGGTTAATAAATTGCTAATATTTTACCATATAATAAGGATGGCAAAAGAAATAGAAATTCTAGACATTCCAGTAAACTTCAACAAGTCGATATATTTTATGTTTAATTTTGTTATATTATCGAGAATAGAATATGACTTTTCGCACAATCTCTCCTCAATAACTGATTGATATAAACCTGCAATTTCAATATAAAGAGATCTTGTCAAAAATCATTTACTTAGCTTCCTATATTTTGAGTAATTCTTTTAAAATAAGCATCGATAGGGAGATATAATTACAAAAAATGTTTCTTTAAAACTTGAGAAAGTTCAAAGAATTTTCAACAAAATTTTGAAACATACTTACCATACACCTTGTTCTTTATAATGCTTTATTTGGTCTTTACGTAAAATAATAGCAATTTCACCTTTAACTTTAACACCTTCCAGAATTGGATCAACTACAACAAAGTCACCTGGAAAATATTAAGATATTCAGATTTTAAAATAAATACAAATGACAAATAATAATAAGCTTAAAATTTACCACCTAACTTATTTATAAAATGACAACATAATAATAATAATAATAAAAATCATAAAAATGCGGCACTTCTTTTCTTGAAAGTGAGATTAAGAATTCATATTGTCTTCAATACTTAAAGTAAAAATTTGGCAACGTTTTCACTGTTCCATAAGTTTTGGAGAAAAAAGACAGAGAAAGCACATACTTTTAGCCACCACTCATAGGTAAAAAATACATGTGACCCCATGGTGACAAAAATGAAGGGACCAGAATCTTCAAGAATCTAAGCAATAACTCCATTAGGACTCAAGTTCTTGAGTTTGCTCTAGAAGGTTCTTTGTCCCATCATGGGAAATTATAAAACGTCCAGAGACAATACTGGAGTCAATCAGTTGTATGGAGAGAGAGAGAGTTAAGCAGAAGCAAATAGTTCAGAAAGTTCTCTCTTGGCATTGCTATTATTATTAGTGATTTTCTGCTTGGGTGCTGTAGTGTACTGCATGTCAGTTCTTATGAATACTTTTACTATGTTTTGTGTAGAATAAACTTCTTGTGTAGAATATTCGTAATTAATCCATTCAAGGTTAGCACCGTGCAGTTTTTGCAATTAAGCCAATTTCTACAAAAAAATTCATATCAAATTAACACTTTAATGCAATGACTTCAATTTTACAAGCAATGCCTATAAAATATAGTACTATTTAATGTATATTAATATAAAGAATGTAAAATTAACAAAAATGAATGAAACAAGCAAAATTCTAAAATTTTAACACTGCACACAAAATCAAAGTTAGAAATATTATTCTTATAAAACTTGAAAAAAAAAAAAAAAAAAAAAAAAAGAAGAAGAAGAAAGAAAAGAAAACTAAGCAATAATAATCTGTAGATAATGAAATTCCAATTTGAAAAATCTCAGTCTCAGATCTCGCTAAAATGTTCAGCTTAGGTTATGTTTTATTTTAGATGACCACTAGCTGCAGGCTCAGAGCAAACACCCACTGAAAATATTTATAATTATATCCCAGTGTTTCTGAGGAAAATGGACTTTTTATTACTAAAATCCTTATAATTTCATTAATTACAGAAGATAATATGGTCTCTTATTCATAGCTAGCAAAATGAGGCTCAATATAATCCCAACACGTGTACCAAGACTTCTACAAAACACATCCAAAAATATTTCAAGAATTATATATGTATTCCAGAAATATGTTATTTAATTAAGCCATTCTTTTGGAGAAAGTCATATAAGTCCATTAAAAGATGAGATATAATTTGGGATTAATTTAGGTAAAAACTTTTTACTTATAATCTGTTATTTAAAAAAAACAAAAACACACAATGCTTTGCAATTTTAAATGGGCCTATAAAATGAACTGTGTAGCGACTGATTATGAAAATGAAGCAAGTTCAATTTCCACAGACATAAGTGGTAGACATGTAATTCATCAACTAATGTCAGAAAAGATATACCAAAATTAGAAAGAATCACCCTGGTGTTTTGAATAATGATATCAGACCTAATACAAATGAAAGAAATAAGTATATGGAGCAGCTATCGTGCATACCTGATGTGCATCACAAATATCTACTAACGTTGTTGCATAAAGAGCATAAATAACAGCAATATTATAACAATGCATAAATATAATTAAGGTCCAAAATAATAGATCAGTAGAAATTCAGCTCTGCAACTGGTTGCATTAAAAAACATACTTTAATGCATCCGACTCATCAGCCATTTCGGATATATGTAGCTTAGTTTAGTCATTGCCATTGTTTTACATAAATGCCAGTCATTTGCAAGCTATCCTTTCATGTGTATCAGTTTTATAAGAAATGGATGTTGATAAGTAGTATTTATGCCAGTACATTCTATTCTATTTTCAAATGAAAAAAAAAAAAAAATGCTACTCAATTTATAGAATTAATTCATTCAACTTTGGGTGAATATTTGTGTAATTCAATAGTAAAAATATGGTTTGGGAGTCCAAGTTTTACAGGATAAAATCTATGTCAAACTCAAGAAGAATTAGCAGAACAATGAGGAGTTATTCACCAAGCAATATCACTTTGATTGCATGCAAAGCAAAAGATGCAAAAGAAAATAAGTTCTTAATAAACTTACAAAAAAAAAAAAAAAAAGTTGATAGCTGCATAAATTTGCTTTTGTTAAACACAAGGAATTTTTTCCACAAAATCAATATGATGATGAAAAGTGGATTTTGTATGACATTATTCAATGCAGAAAAGCACAAGTTGTTAAAGGCCAGTCATTAACATCAATCACGAATATTCATGCCAAGAAAGAGTCATTGCAAGATTGATGGTTTTAGAAAGGAGTCATTTACAATGAGCAATGAAACTGTTAAAACTGAATGTTACCAGATCCAACTGATCAAATTAAGTAATGTTTTGGAGGAGGGAGGAAAAACCCATTTATGACCATGGGTGGTAGAAAGTGATATTGTTTCATTATAATTATCTACAAACAGAAAAATGAACTCAGTTCCTCTTCAGGCTGGGAATACTCAAGCAAGTGGAGTATTCTCTAGATTTGTCTCCTTCTAATTACCACTTATTCAGATTAATATCATCATATTTCAAAGCCCATCAGTTAACAAAATTTAAAAATGTGTGAAAATAGATTGATGACTATTTTTCTTTGAAACAGCAAGTTTCTATCACGAAAATATTTATTATCTATCCGATAAATAGCAAAAGACTATGAATAGCAATGACCAACATTTTGATAATCAATCTTTGTAGCGTTGTTTTCTTTTCAATAACACTGCATTTGACCAAAAAAGATAAGTTTCTTCTTGCACTCCAAATAAAAAAAATTACTCCTATTTTATTTCTAATTATTATTTACAAACAAAATTGGATTAATACAAAATATATTTTAAATGATATTTATAAAACTGGTGCAATTTCATTAAGTATTTTGACTAAAAGTTTATATAATCAAACTACATATTGATAATTATGATGAAACATATGTTGTCATACTTGACAAAATTAATTTTTATTTTTGAATTGATTACTATGCTAAATTTTAATTTTCTTGAAACAAAAAAATAAATGACTTAAAAAAAATACTAACCATTATGATTAGCATGCTATAAAGCATAATAATACAATAGAGCAAAGTCACTAATTATATACACATTAAAATGCATTTATATACATTATAGTCTGTGTAAATAAAATATTCAATTAATAAATTTGTTTAGATCATAAAATGAAAATAGGCATTAAATTATATTTTCTTCTCCATCACCTTGCAATGATGTAGCAGACAGCCACACTATTTCTTTCTTTCTTTTTTACATGACCGTCAGAGTGTTTCGATAGTTTTCTGCTTTCCCCCTGTTGGCAGATGCATTACAGTTTTATCTTTCACCATTTGTAATCTATTATAAGGTAATTCCTTTTCACAAAATAGTATTAAATTGGTTATTTTTTAAGTTCTGTTATTATGAATAGCCCTGATGTCAGAAGGCAATCCAAGATGGTTGGCTATAATATGTACAGTTAATTAAAAAAGTTGATGTTATCTAAACTGAATTCTACGATAAAAGAATTGTTTTTACAGATGAAGAAAATAACTGATGAAATAAAGTGGTGAATAGTAGACATAAAGTTATGAGACTCTTGAAAAATCACTGGCAATATAACACAATAGAACTTATCTGGGCACAGGTGAAATTAAAAATAAAAATCTTTCAAAATAAAAGATGTTTGAAAATTGCTTGATGAAGCACTGTTACACATAATAGTGGACAAATAGAAAATATATGTACAGCATTCAGAGAGATTACAAGAAAAAGGATTTCAATTTAAATATGGCGCTAGAAACAATGCAATTGAAAGGACTGTGATTAATTTATAAGATAACAGTGAACAGTATAAATTTTTTTGTTTGCTCTTTGTAGAATTGAGAACTTTTAAAGATTTGTAAGTTTATAAACTTTTTAATTCTTTTAAAATGAAAACATGCAAAAATTTGCCTTAATAATCACAACTACATCTGAAAAAATATGTATTTATTTTTTAAATATTTGAATTTATTAATGACGTGTGCTATTAAAAGTGTATATTTATTAAACTAAAATTTATCATCCTTAAAAATTCAAATCTTATTTTTGAATTATAGAGTATTTCTGCATCCATTGAACCTATTTTTTCATGTTTAAATGATTACATATTTTTTTAAATCATTAAAATCTGTAAAAATATGCAGATTTCTAATAATAAAATATATAATTGTTTTTGAAAAAATGTGATAAAAATAGGTTTAACATATAAGTAATTTTAATTATTCTTTAAGATTTCAAAGTAAAATTTTCATTAGATTTTTTTATTTTTATTCACTGAAAAAAATATCTAAAAAAATTTAACATCTGTATAAAATTGTTTGCTTATAATCTTAATTTTTAATGACAAAAATAATTATGTTAAAATTTTTATAAAGTAGATATTAAGCATCATAGAAAGTTATAATTATGTTAGTATATTTTTGGCAATATATAACTGTAGCCCAGCGTTTCACAAACTTTCAGTATTCGTGGCCCAGTTTTCAATCATAATTTTCATCGCGCCCCCCGCTTACAATAAAATGTATACAACAATAATGTATATTGAGTATTTTGGATTCTGTTTTTAAATTATTTTTAATTAACTGCCAAAACAAGAGTAAAAGCGAGCCAACGTTGGCGAGAAACCACATCTTGCATTTTGGACAGATAAAGCGAATGAAAGAGAAAATTTAAGTATTATATTTGAAATGAAAGCCAAACAGGGAGAAAACGTTAAAAGCATATGAAAGTAGAAAAATTCGTTAATGAAAGTCAAACTAGACGGAGTGAGCTAAATTTAGAAACTGGATTACATTTTTTCGAATAATAAAAGAAATAAAACAGAAGCATGACTAAACAAAAATGAAAAAAATAAGCAATGTTTGTGGAAGGGAATCCACACCACCGATGCCATCTCAAGCATGCGCGGGGCAAATATTTTCTCATAGGAAGAAGGAAAATGTTCGATAACGCAAGTTTCAATTCCAGCCAGTCTCATTCGAGTTGATCCATTTATCGCTATCGAATCTATCGTGAATGTGTATGTTATACGTGTTATGTTTTCGTGTTAATTGCAACTCACCATATTAAATATTCACGTCAGCAGATTTATGCAGATTCATGAATAAATTTTCAAGCAGAAGTAAGCAAGCATTAGATGATAGTCAAGCATCAACAAGTGCACAGACGAGTGTGGTATCGAAAATAAAATCAAGGAAATATTCTCAAGAATACTTAAATTTTGGGTTTAACAGTACTGAAATAAATGAAGAAGAAAGGCCCCTGTGCATCATTTGCTGAAAAATGTTGGCCGCAGATAGCATGAAACCTAAACAAACCCAGCGAGTAAGTAAACAAACCCAGAGAATTCTTCGAATTAAAATTAAAATCATATAAAAAGCAAAAATCAATTTCTTTAAAGAAACTTTGTCTGTGAATAAAAAAGCTTTATTGCATTTTACAAAGTTCATATAAAATAGCCAGATGTAAAAAACCTCACACCATTAGTGAAGAGCTTATTTTGCCAGCAGCAGATTGTAGAAACTATGTTTGGAGATAATTTTTCAAAACAATTGCAGTCCATACCTCTTTCAAATGATACTGTTGCTCGTCGAATTGATGATATAGCTGAAGATGTATAGTATGAGCTTTTCTCGAAGTTGCGTGACAAATTGTTTTCAATACAGCTTGATGAAGCAACAGATAGTAATAAAAATGCTCATTTAATTGCCTATGTTCGAATTTGTGATAATATGTCAGTAGTAGAATAACTAATTTTCTGCAAACCAATAGAACTCAAAGCATCAGCGCTCGCATTATTTGCTATTTTAAATGATTTTATGAACGAGGCAAACATAGAATGGAAAAATTGCGTCTGAATATGCAACGATGGTGCTCGTCCAATGTCCGGAAGATTCCAAAGTAAACAAGCACTTGTAAAACAAAAATCGCCTCAGTGCACACATAGCACGATCCACAGAGAAACTTTGGCTTCGAAAGAAATGAGTCCTGGTTTGAATATTGCATTAACTACGGTTGTAACCTTAGTAAATTATATAAAAATGAGACCCCTGAAATCGAGAATCTTTTCCGCACTTAGTAAAGGCATGGGTGCAGTACATTCAGCATTACTATTTTATTGCAAGGCAAGATGGTTATCACGTGGGAAATTTTTGCAACGTGTTTATGAATTAAGAAAAGAAATCGCCATTTTCATAGAAGAAGAAAACAGAACGGAGGCCGAGAATTTTCGCGACGGTTTATTTGTGATGAAATTGAGCTACTTGGTCGACATATTCGAGAAATTAAATAACTTGAATCTTCAACTCCAAGGAGCAAATGCACATATGTTGGATACAAGTGATAAAGTTAATACTTTTTGTAGAAAATTGTGGAGCATAAATTTAAAGCAAAGAAATCTATGCTTTGCAAATGTGGATGATTGTACTAAAACTTACAAGGCTGAAGAAGAACATGTAAAAGTTGTTTTTGTAACTACTGAAAATCATTTAGCCATGCTGGCAAGGAATATTAAAAAGTATTTTCATGCTGACGACAAACTGATAGCAAGTTACGAGTGGATTGGGGATCCATTTCATAAGACCCGAAGGACTCTCAACTGAGGAAGAAAAATTCATAGACTTCACAACAAGTGGCGAAACTAAAAGACAATTTAATAATAAATCACTATTAGAATTTTGGGTAGGAATAAGGATGATTTTCCTGCACTAAAAACATTTCACATTCTACTACCAATCAACATCCTACCTTTGTGAAACTGGATTTTCTGCTGTGGCTTCTTTGAAGACAAAATATAGAAACAGAACTGAGAGTGGTTATTTCTAATACTAAGCCTTCCTTCAAAAAACTTTGCTCTGCAAGAAAGTCACTAATAATCATTAAATTTGTTTTTAATTTAGTATGTTTTGATTAAGTAAATTTTGATTTAATAAGTTATTTTACTTTAATAACTTATTAAATATGTCGAAATGTATTTTGTTTTCTATATGTATGTGTGCTTTCCTTTCAGTCAGTTAATCATTTTTTAAAAATAATATTTTATCTTGGATATTCTCACTCCCCCCTTCTAGTGTGCTCGTGCACCCCTAGCGGAGCGAGCCCCACAGGTTGAGAATCGCTGCTGTAGCCAGAATATCCAACTTTTTGTTTAATATTCCAACTTCTAAATGAAATGCCTTGGGGGAAAAAGCAAGATTTATCGAAACCATAGTAGCAGAAAAGGGGAAAGTGCGGAGAGTGGGAAAATGCTATGATTTTGAAACACCTATTTTATTTACACAGATTATAATCAAATATTCAATATGATTATAAAAGAATACATCAGCTTTGAAAGTCCACAACTTCACAATTAAAGAGTGCCATGCATCTAAACAACGTAAGAAGAATGTTCCGAAGTTATTTCTCAGGTAACAGATGCTTTTCGGTTAGTAGAATGGATGGGCCACAACCAGGCTATTCATAGCAAAAATTTTTTGATAAGATTTGTCAACCTGGATTATTTAATTTTATAAATACAGCCTTTCAAAATCGGAGTATTCTTTAGTAATCATGCTGCATATTATATATATATGTTTATAAACTCAGCACTTGAAGAAGTTTTTGCTAAAATGAAAAAAACTTCATGAATTAGCATAATATATAAAAAGCATATTCACAGAGTACTTCCAGAAGAATGTAGATACATATATTATTACCTCTTTTTATCCAAACATATTTTCTGAATTTCGTGGGCATACTTGCTAGAAATTGATCTCCTTCAGGAGTAATAACTTCATGCAAATTATTACCACAACTTTGCAAAACCTTAAAATGGGGAGAAGTGAGAGAGAGAGAAAAAAAATTAATTTCAAAACAAAATATAAGTAAAGCTTTTTTTTAAAACAAAATAAATTTACATATTCTAAATGAAGTTATGTACAGTATTAAAGGAAGTATCAGCATTAGAAGATTTTCACCTGCAAAAAAATAAAATAAAAAATAGTGTTTACATTTAGAATTGATAAGTTTTTAAATTATGAAGAATGTACCAATAACGATAAAGTACATTATTTTTATGGTACAATTTTTACACAAAAGAAAATTAAATGAAAATGAAATCTACTATCGCAAATTTCAAGTTATCATATGAGAACATTATTGTCTTTTAAGTTATTATTTGTCTTAATTAATTTAAGTCATTAACCAGTTTAAACCGTTTTGAAATAATTACAAGATTTCTCTATCTCTCTCTATATGAGCCTTTTATTTTGAAAATGGGGAAAGTCCATTTTTTGTCATTGCAAGATATTTAAAGGTTTGCTTTTCAATAAATTTAAGAATATTGGTAAGTATTAATAGATATATTTTTTGTATTTTGTGGAACCAGATAATGTAGGTTTATAATTCAATAGTGTTTAAAGAGCTGACTAAAAAAGTAAGAGTTCAATTATAACTAAATGAACTTGACTCACTTTCAAAATTAAAGAATTATTACAATCATTCATTTAATTGGGAAATAATATTTCAGTTGCATCAGCCTTTTTTTAAGAATAAAAACAAAATACTATTCAAATTTTTATAAATATTTGTTCATTTGATAAAAAGGGAAACACAAACAAGAATATTCTAGCAGAAAATATAACACAACAAACCATTCAGTTTTATTAAAAATTCCAATGAAATTATATATTTCAGTTTATAGTAGGTATAATCTATTTGAATTTTATTCAAGATTTAACATTTAAAAAAATTCATGATGAATGGGAGGTATATATGATAATAAATCCATCATATCCTTGTATTTTTGAGATGTAATAAATCTCCTTTTTTTTTTTACATAAAAGATAATTTTATATTTCTGAAATTACTTGGAATTATTTACTTTTATCGTTGTGTTGACAAATCAAAAATTTTAAATTCAAAATCTCATTCTATCGAAGTTTTGTTGAACATTTTGTTTGGTGCATCCCTTGTAAATCTGATCCAGCATATAGTTAATAAATTCACGATTTCACCATTGGTATTTTTCTTTCTTTTTTAAACCGCTTTTTCTAGAGGTTGGGTTTAAAAAAAATTTCCACGTTTAATTTCATGTACTAAAAATTTATTATGTTTTCAACAATTTTGTATTACTTTATAGTAATCCTGGGGAATATGCAAGGAACTGGTTTCTGGATTGAATAGTTACAGGATAGTTCCACTCTAAAATCACAATCGTTCAGTAGAAATGAATGTCCTGACAATAAAAATTTTGTGATCAATGATATTTATTTCATTGTCACTGGACTGAATAATCAGTGACGGAAGTAAACATTATTATCGAAACACAAAATTAAGATATACTTTTTATTATTTATAAAATACTGTACAACCAACGATTTTCAATATCAAAAATAGATAAATAAAAATACATTAGATTTCGGACATGATGTCAAATGTCCACATTTCGTTCACCACAGAGCAACTGGAGCTAAATTTTGCCATAATATATTCGGCAAACAAAATAAACAGACTTTCAATACTGTTAAGAGCTAAAACTTCCATCTCCAAAATACTACAATCTAAATATTTTTTTACTATAAATTTTTTACTCATAAAAAGATCACAACAAGTTTTATCTATAACTGCCATTATCTCCATTTTTTTCAAAAATGGACTTGCCCCACTTTCAAAATAAACGGCTCATATACAGGTTGTCTCAAAAACCTTGACCACGGCTTTTATTCCTTAAATATTGATCATAGATATATACTATAAATTACAAAGTTGCATAAAAAAAAGGTGCAAAATGTTGTGAAATCGATTAAAATTTTCAGGGGATTAAACTTAAAAAAAATACAAAATTTAAATTTTTATACGGACTCTGTACAAAAAAAATTCTCAATGAGTAAAATGTACATAACCTTATTAGAGGATGGGGAACAAAATTTAAGCAATTTATCACAAAAAGTTTCAAAGATATGAAACTACATAAATGTTGACTTAAACCACTTTTCGATACCTGGATACGAGTTAACAAAAAGGAAAAATCAAGTCGGATGTTCGTGCTTTAGGGGTTGTACACAAATTAACATGAAAAGTAATGATTGAATAAATGAATAATAATTTTGCTATTTATTGGTTCAAAAGTATTAAAAATTTGTAGAAATAATAATTTGAGGGAAAGATTACATAACTTAAAGGAAAAATTACAGACGTTTTTTTATAAGTTCATTGACTGTGCTGTTTTTAAGTTATATTCTGTAATTCATGATATAAAATTTCAAAGTATTTTTCAGGAAGCATAGATTTTAAAATTTTTATTTAAAACTAGATATTAAGCATATTTTATTTCCTTAGGATGCAGAAATGCATCCTAAGGAAATAAAATATGTATTGCGTCATTCGCACTGAAGCTGTAAACATTTGCATTTTAATTTGTGATTGACCCTTAACCAACTTTAACATGTCTTTGAGTTTTCATGACAAAATTCTGAAATTTTGTACATAACCTTATTAAACAATGGAGTATGTTTTACTCACTGGGAATTTTTTTTGTATGGGATACGTATAAAAATTTAAATTTTTGTATTTTTTTCAGTTTAATCTCCTGAAAATTTTAATCAATTTCATAACATTTTGCACCTTTTTTAAAAAAAAACTTTATAATTTACAGTATATATCTGTAATCAATATTTAAGGAATAATGGCCACGGTCAAGGTTTATTCTAGCTGAGAAGCAAAGTTTTGGAGCTGAACTGATTTTGAGATGAAAGAAAACCCATCGTTTTTCTAAATATCGACACGTGCGTAAACTGATAATCTCGTTACTGTTTCAAACTGGTTTAAACTGATGAATGACTTAAATTAGGACAATTTGCAAGAATTCAGAGAATGTATAATTTGGAAATCAAGTTGTAACTTTAGTTGACGATAAATCTCTAAAAGTGACAACCTTCTGCATTATTTACTAATAACCTTATTTTAATTAGTTGAAATGATCCCTGACAACAACAATCTTTATCGATTAAACAAACAATATTTTAACTTGTATGGTTTATTTTATAAAAATGTTGCACGAGTTAGGCAATAACACTGTGATTTCTAAGGGAAAAACTACAACAGCAGACGATAGATAATTCAAAAGCTATAAAGTGAAAGCCTACTCCAAAATAAAACTACATTAGCAAACGATAGATAATGAATAAACTATTCTTTAAAAGCCGACTCCAAAATAAAAAAAGGGGAAAATCTCTAATTTGTTGCCTATGCATATTGAGGCTTTAACAATTTGTTGCCTTCAAATTGCTTCAAAAACCTCAAGCCAAAACAACATCATGTTCTCACATGATAAAAAAAATCCACAAAGGGAAGATCTATTATATTAGGCCTTCAATAAAAAAGACTTCTGTCAATGAAGGACTGTAACAATAATTCAATTCTAAATAAACAGTTACTGTTATCAAATATAAACAATATACTTGAAAGCTGGTATGACATTTGTACACAAAATTTCAGATTTCCACATCAAAAAAAAGAGAAAGATTTATTTAAATATTAATATGTAATAAATTTGGATAATTTTTCATACAAAAGAGCTCTTCTGAGAAAGAATAATATCTTATTTTTCAAGAAACTTCATAGTCATTTAAAATATGAAAGAAAAGACACAAAATTTTAATAGCACTTTTTTACTGTTTATGTTAATAACAATGATAGCATAGAAATTAAAAATCCATTTACATATAAATAATTACATACTATACATACATAAACATAATTTTGCAGATGAATGTCTGAATAGTCAAATTTGGAATTTAACTTTAATTTATTTTTCAACAGAAGGGCATGGTATATACATAGGAAAGAGGGGGGGGGCAGATAAAATGCATCTATTTACATAAAAGTGTGTATATTTTTTTTGTTAGTGGTTTTATTAAGGAATTCTTAGGTATCTTTAGAAGTTATGCTGTGGGCATTAAAGAGTTTTATCCGATTGCTTATAGTACAAGAAGAAAGTGTCAGAAACTTTTAGAACACATGGTAAAAATAATTAAAAAAAACAAACAAACTGAGATTTGGATAAGAAAATAATAGAAAACTTCAGAATAAAATAACATAGGCTAATCAATATATTTTTTAAAAATTAATTAGGATTCAAGTATAATTAATAAATATCATTACATATTTATATGTAATGATATCTGGGTAAAAGTGCAGTTTAATGTGCCCCTTGCTGAGCCACGGATGCCAAGACGCCAATAAAGATGTTGGACAAAGTAAACACTTCTGCCCCTCTCTGCATTAAAATTATGATCTTTTACTGATAAGTATTATTTTAAATGATTTTTTTTTAACCTTTAGGATCACTATTAATGCTTATCTTAACAATTCTGAAATAAAGGAATTTTTTCAAACTGGCTGCGCCGGTCTGTTATGTCGAGAGTAAAATTTAGAGCATGCGATGCCTTCGGCATCTGAAGAAGGCATTGGGCAGAATTTTTTAACTTCAGCTTCGCTAGCTCACTGAACATAAGTATTATGTGGATAACAGGAACAATACATAATCAAAAGCAAGAAGCAATCAAACCATTCTCCAAACAAAATTTGAAGCAATTATCCTTTCCTCAACTTAATCAACTCGTAAATATATATATATATATTCCATTCATCTTTCATCCATTCTGCAAGTTCAAAATATTTCCTGCCATCCCATTTATCACACATCTGTTCTTGAACAATTAGCAACATAATGAATTATCAAGGGAACTGTCAGATCAGAAAAAGAATTACAAAAGAATACCAATTACATAAACTAGAGGGCATACTACATCTGTATATGATATACAGATTCCTTGCTACAATATCTGTTTCAATCAGTTATCTGTATCAATAATTTCTAGTTTTTCTTCTTGTCAGTCATTTATTTGAAAAATTATGTTATGCATATAAATATTAACAGTTTTTAATACAGATATTAATACTTTATACTCTTCTTTTAAAATATTGATATATTTTAACATATTCTTCCAAAAGATAAAATTTTTGTAAAACTGTTAAGAACTATTAAAGCTGATTTTCTCATACATTTGATAAAGACATTAAACTTACCTTCACTATCTTTTGTTCATTTGTAGGAAGATCATATGTATTTAAAACTTCTGTTTTCACATATTTTTTCTTTGTTACACTAGTCATTGTGTGTTTTCAATAATGATATCTTTTAAAGCTATAGGAAATAATTAAAATTATCTATAAATCATAGAAATTTATTATTAAGAACAACATACTAGAACTATATAAATAGTTTTATATAAAATGTCTTAATGTTTCAAGAAAAAATAAAAACACAATAAGGAAAAAACATGACAAATATAACATCATATACAGGCACATAAAAATTAATTTTATATGTCTGTACATGATGAAGATTCAAATACTTTTTGGCTATTAACTTAATATGCCATTTGATAAAGCATTCTTCCATTTAGAATTAATCATAAACTGGTTTGTACAGTTATTAAAAATTGTAATGCATTATAATATGTTTGGAAAAATAATATTTTAATTCTTTGTAATAAAAAGCTTTAATGTATCTCATGCTAATAAAATTTCACAAAATTCAGTATATCATATTTATAAGAAAAAAGTAACAGACAAATTACTTCATGCAACAATTTTTAAAGAAATATTCTGCAAATGTCACTTCAAAAATAATTTACAATATAATTAGAAAGCAGAAATTTTAAAGTAAGCAAAATGATTAAAATATAGAACATATCCTAATTCAGGGATATACATTGGTGTAAAGGGTACAACTTTTTTTGTTTTGTGTTTATAATTGTTAATACTACAAGTAGAAGGAATTTATGACGGCACTTCTTTCTCCCTTGGAAAATAAGCTCAAAATTCATTCATATTTGCATTTCAGATCTCGGTTATATGTTTGTGGTTTATCGGAGAAGATTTACAGGTGCATATTTCACAATGCACAAGATGCAATGATTTAGTTTCAGTGTTATATGTAAAATGGTGCGATACAGTGTTATTGTGACTTTCCTTTTAAACTGATCATATTATTATCTCTAATTGATTTAAATCTTATCAACCATTTTGTTTTCCAGAAGTTCATGTTTTTCGAAAATGGCTTGATTAATTATATTTCTATGAGTAAATCTCTGCTTTTACATTTTAAAAGAAAACTTTTGCAGTTAAAAATTTAATTAGCTTTATTCATGAGTGAATAAAGCTAATTAAATTTATAAGTCCAAAATAATAAGTTTGAAAGGTATAACAAATAACCTTTTGTTATACCTTTAACAGTGAATTTTAGTAATAAAGTTCACTGCATTTAAATTCTGTTCATTAAAATAGATTACACATATTCACATTATGTAGTTAAAAAAAAATCTTTTTTTCTTACAAGCTACATCAGATGAGGCACAGTCTTACAAAATGAAACGGGACACAATATCACATATACAATTTTTCCAATCAAAAACTTTCATACAAGCATGCTTTTCAAAAAAGTAAATTTTATTACTCTTAATAGCTTAGCATTTTCCACCGAAATATTTTTAAATAAAAATATGAATGATAAATAGGCTAATTTTTGCCCCCCAAACCCCTTCTTTCATATATGTTTGAGTATCTTATTATAGGTATTTTCAAGATTCCGGTATGTTATTAGTATTTTCTTATTATTAACTTCATTCATTTAAAAACGAGAAACAGATCAAAGGGATGAAAAACAGCATCTAAAAATTGCTAATTGGCTACTGCAATCTCTATACCCCCCCCCCTCAACATTTAAAGCTATTCAATTATATACAAATTATCAAATGTGGCCTTTTCGAAAATCGCTTCAGAAGTCATTAGATATCTGTATACTTCAAGTTAAATAAAAGTCTATTCTAAATTTAAAAAATAAAAAGCTGCTGCTATCATAATATAATACTGTATCCTAAAAGTGGAGCACAGTGTAATAATGTTCATCACAATCAAAAATATTAAATACTAGAAAATAGATTCTACTTTTAATTTTAATGATACACACATGTAAGAGATCTAAAATAATGTAAAGAATTCTGTTTAATACCACAAATGAAAACAAAAAAGTTGCAACACTATGCAACAACTTTCATATGTATTTTATTCAGATTAATTTTATCATGCATAAATTGAAAAATATTTCTACAATTTCTTGTTAGTCTGTCTTCTTTAGGAAGAGAGGAACCAGTGGAGAACATCATATAGAAACTTCCCAGAATAATACGACTTTCCTATTTAGATTTTTGCAAGCTTCCTATAGATAACTGAAATTACCAGACCGTATATCAAATATATTCTTGAAACTGCACAGGAAATTTAAGAACAGATTTTTTTGCAATTTTATTATTATCTATTTTTTAATAGCCACTAAAAGGATTATATATATTGTAAAAATTATAATTCTCTTTACGTTAGATTAAATTAGAAAATCAAATGATGATGCATGGTTCTTATTTACCTAAGCATGTGGGAATAGTCATTCAGAGAATGCACTTTCCACACTTTCTAATCATGTAAATTGTTGAGGTAAGTTATTAGCATGATATCAACAAATACTTCAACGATGATAAAAACGTGTCAGAGTGAATTTATGACATAATACATAAATTAAGTTTAGTTCAACAATTTCAAAATCAGCATTAAACAAATAAAAACCTGACTTAAGCTGGAAGTGACCAATTTTAAGCTTACTTAACACACAGGATAAGTTGGCACAAACTTCCAATCAGATTCAACAATAGTATGCACATGAAATAAATATTTTGAACGATTGTTCAACATCAAATCTCAACGCAACGCAACCAAAGAAAATATGCCAAAATTATGCACATAAGATTGTCTTTCAACGAATGAGAATTGAGAATCATGATTTTTAACCAATGAGAGCTGATTTCAAATATTCTACATCGCTCTTGTGTAATGCTGTTGCCATATTCAATAAAAATACATTGATATATTAATTGTATTTTCTGGAATGTAATTTTTCATTTAAAATGATAAATCATACTGTTTTATTACTTCAATTCTTCATTAGTCATATATTATGACGTAAGTTTGATAATATTCCTGGGCCTGAAATTTCTTGATTTCGGATTTGTTCAGGCAAGTGGTCTTAGGATAATGCTTACTTTTGAGAATTGGAAAGTAAAAGCAAATAAATTTCAGAAATTATTCTATTCATTTTAAAAAGCAGCAATTAATTTTTAAAATACTAGAATTTCTTCAAAAAAATTAACTTGATGTAAAATAATGATGAAGACGATTTTAAGCTGCATTATGACACAAAAGCGAAACCAAAACACGACGTCCTCCTCCTGTCGTAGGTTTTGATTATGAAATGATACTGAAGGCAAATAGGAATACTTCACAAAATGTAAACAAGAAAGAGAATCATATCCCCTTCAAAAAGTGTGTTATTCGTTCCTAGATTTATCATAAGAGGAGGATAATCTTGGAGTTAGTTAATATTGATTTTACTTTTTTTTTTTTAACCGCATAAGAATGATCCTGTTTATACCCCTGGGAGAAAGTTTCATCATGTAAAATCTTAACAATTTTGTAGCTTTCACTCTTTTGGTTTTAAAATTACATACGGCCTGGTCATTCTTTTAATTTCTCTTTTGGATTTTATTTTAGTTGTTATTGTATCCACTAAATAGATCTTAAGTTGGAAGATATTGATCTATTTTTCTCAAATAATTATTGCTTTATACACTTTTAATTGGTTGATAGGGTTGGATCATCTTCATTGAATTTTTTGATGTGAAGTAGATTTGGAAGGGAAAAAAGGCATTATTAGGCATTTATTATTTTGTGATTGTTAATGAAAATTCATTCACTATTTACACTTTAGTTTAACATCTTAATCATTAAATTCTCACCCTCCCCCCCCTTTTTTTAGATATATTGAGCTTGACATGTCTTGCTATAGCTGCAGCTCTGAATTTGGCTTCCTTAAAAAAGAGGTATATTATTTAACTCCTTTTTCTGTATGTTCTAATTTATATGATATATACAATATGCTGGCACAAAGATATTTTGAATGCTGTATTGTATTATGAAGATATTGCATCAGTGTCATAGAATATCTTGTGCTATTTGTGTAGGTATGTAATTTATTAGGATATTGAGATGTAAACCAAAAAATTCTGGTTAAAATATGCTTTAGTCTCCTGTTTATGAAATTGCTAACTTATTATTGCTTTGTAAAAAGGTTTTAATATATCTTAAACTATATCCTGGGAGGATAATTATTGCAAATACAATCAAATACTAACATAAATTTTTACCTTTTATTATATTTTAATTAAGGTTTCTTATTTTAGCTTTTTTTAAGTTTTTAATTATTAAATGACTAATTTTAGTTAATTTTTTCCATTAATTTTGAAATAGTTAAAATTAATTTAAAATAATGATAGAACATCTAAAATTTTATACAGTTACTTTCTTTCATAAAATTTTGTTAGTTGAATTTAAAGAGTAACATTTTTATGTACTGATTTTATTATCATAGAATGAAGGAGGGTAAATTTAACTATATTTTTCAGGTTGGTTGTGAAGTTTGTGGATTTTCATTCTGCTCAAAATGTTGCAAGAGGCAACAAGTTCCATCTGAAGATGGAGAAAGTAAAAAAATAATGTGCAACAAATGCTTTAAAGAATTAACTTGGTAAATAAGTTTCATATTTTATACTCATTTATTTTTGTCACTTATATTCTTCTTTTGAATTGTCTGTATTCTGTAATATTCAAAGATATTTCCATTTCTCTTATATGCATGGAATCCACTTAAAAAAAAAAAAAAAATTGAATTTTGAATTTAAAATTTGAATACCGATAAGTCTATCTGATGTCACAATATGATACTTTATATTTTTATTTGGCTTGCAGAATTCTTATATTATGTATAATTTGCAAAGTGTGATTAACAAAATAAATTCTATTCCTTTCAAGTTTATTTGTAAAATATGTTCTCTTTTTAAACACAACTTGGGGGAAAAAAGGCAGAGGAATGCATGCAGAAATAATTATAAAAATACATTTAAGGATTGGTGCACACACACACACACATAACTAAATAATTATTTTTTATTCACCCTTTTCAAATTGTTATTGCTTCCAATTTTAGTGATTGAACTTAATTGGATATTCCAATAAGTTTTGTAAATCTTTTTTAAATCAGTCAGCAATTTCTTATCAATTCCATATTAAATTTTGAATACTTCCTGCTTCAGTGATAAGGATGGATGTTCAGCCCCTAGTTTAATATTCTTATCTATAATTGCTATTCAATAAATCTATGCTACTGTGGTGATGCTTTATAAGCCAGATAACAGCTACGAGACATGAGAAATTTCTTTTGTCTAGTGGTCTCGTTACTGGGCTACGAACCCAAAGGTTGCAAGTTCGATCCTCGCTTATCGCCAATAGCAACATTGGTGACCCGATGACGAAAATACGCAAACTTCATACAACTGTTGTGGCGCCCTCTATCAGAAATAAATAAATAAATAAAAAAAATGAAGCTGATAAATAGTCAGCCAATAAAAAAATGCAGCTGATAAATAAATGAAGCTGATAAATAATCAGCCAATAAAAAAAAATAAAAATGGATAAGGCGCAACAGTCAATATATCACCACTAATAACAGCAAAAACAGGACAAAAAATCGTTCTCCGACGAACTGAAGGGGGAGTAATGTGGTGACGCTTTATAAGCCAGATAACAGCTACGAGACATGAGAAATTTCTTTTGTCTAGTGGTCTTGTTACTCGGCTACGAACCCAAAGGCGCTAGTAGCAACACTACTTTTTAAATGGTCGTGGAATGTAATAACTAAAATATTTATTTAAAAATATTTTTTATTTAATCATTGTCTTATTCATCAGTAAAAAAAATTTCTATAAAGATTACAGTGTAAAGCTATCTGACATTTGCAAAATAATTGGATTTCTTTTAAAAAAGAGCTTCTTTAATAATTTTTTACATATAATAAAAAGAAATAAGTATTTGTGTTGGCACTCTAGAAGCTAGACCATTTGCCCAAGTGTTACCAAACTTGGCATATATATATTTTGGAAAATGGAAATTTCCACCATGGAGCATTTTTTAAAAGTTTAATTAGAATTTTAATTAAGTAAAAACTAAGCAAGATTTTAACATTTTTCTGTGATAACATCCAAAAATGTTGCATTGCAAAAATGGCTTTTATATCATCTAAAGATATAAAAAAAATATCTTTTTAATAACATTAATTTCAAATATATTAATTAAATTTCTGTTTTCAATCAATTTTGAAAAAATATTTTAAGCATATTTTATAAGAATTTATTTCACACCAAATAAAAATAAAATTTAACCTGTAATAGCATTTTATATGTGCATGTGAAAAATTAATTTTTATCAGTACGTTGCCATTATATTGACTGAAGCTGATATTAAATGACTAAGTTCACTTTGATTGCAAACTAAACCTAGAGAAGTGTAATTTTCCAGCTTGTATAGTGTCTTTGAAAGTCCATAAAAACTACTTATTTTTTGTCTTTATAAAGGGTCTTAAAAGGGCTGATTTTTTTTTTTAAATTCAGATGCTTATACCTTCTTTCCAATGAAAAAAAAAATTCATTATGCTAAATCTGTCTTATTATAGGCTGCATTTTCTTTACACTGTCCAATCTTCCAGTTTGTGATGAATTTATTGAATCCAGGGATCAGTGGAAAAGGTTTTATCTGAGTTTTATAAAAGACAAAAATGTGGAAAAAATAAATTCTTTTCATTTACCTTCACTCTTTTTTCATCTTCTTTTTGTTGTTTGGATGGGAGAAAAAAATTTTCTTTCTAAAGATAATTTTATGTATTCACATAAAATCGCTTCATATTATAATTGCTTTTCTACGCATGATTTACTTATTTGTAGATCATTTATTAGTTATATTTCAACATCATTTCTTGATTCCCAATTAGTAAATTATTTAAGTATTTTTAATTCAAGTATTTTTTGTGCAAAGTATTAAAACCTTTTAACAATCTGCAAAAAAATGCATATTTCATTCATTGTGGAATTGTTCAAAGTATCCCCATAAGTGATTACACTCAAAGCTTCCGAAAATAAGAGTAAAGTAAAATATTTATGATGTTGAAAAGTTATTTGTAACTCATTTGTTACTTACTCTTGCTAAAAGATGAAAAAATAAATGCAAATGAAATTCTTTTTTTACTTTCAAGTATGCAAACTATTCAAAGAGAAAGAATTGTAACTGCCAGAAAATTCAAACTTGAGATTGATGATCCATAATTTAAACTTCTGAATAATACATTTTAAAAATTATGTCTGCCTGTAAACACAATAATTGAAAAATGTTTTAATTTGGAATGCTAAATGTGCATATTTCTACTAAATTTTGGCCAAAATAAAATTCAATGAAGGTATTTGTTTGTTTATTCAAACGCAAGTGAACAGGGTAATTTCAAAACACAAGAAGGTATTGGTAAAATTTGGCACACAGTTTTAATATCTTAAAGTTTAGATACATGTCAAAGTTTTGAACCGTATCCACCAATTAATTGACTATTTGTTGATGTGTATGTTTGCATGCATGTAACCACAGTAACAAAAGAATGCTACAATTTAGATAAAGGAAATTTGGTAGGTTAACTTGTTTCTAAAATTGGACCAAAAAGTTTCAGATCATATTCAGTTTTTTTTTTTTTCTTTTTATCCTGACATTCTGAAAATAAAAAATTGTGTACTTTTATGGCCTAGCTCAAGATACATGCTTTTTACGCCAGAGGCAGGGTGATAATACCTTTATTACAGAGTATGTAACAAAATATTGGAGAGACATTTTCAGTTTGTTTCACATGTGTTGCAAAGCATATTGAGCAATTTTTTCAAATGTATCAGATTAATGATTTGCTATTAAATTTTTATACATCTGATGTACATTAACCTATTAACTAGGTAATTAACTATTATTCAATTCATTTTGCATTGAAATATTTCGGCATACCCAGTTAACAGGTTCGTTAATAAAACAAAACAACTGTGTTTTTTAAAGGTTTGGAAGAAAATTTCTCGGCTGAAATTATTTCTTCAGTAACTGTGAAAGTCAGTATGATTTTTCTTTAACACTATATCTTATTTTGCAATTGATGAAGTGAGCACAAGCATAAGAAGGAAAAAAAAATATTGAAAGTCTTGCATTCCATAAAAGCTTAAAAGCTAAATTACATAATACATAATGGAATACATAATAAATAGATTTTCATTAAATTTTGCATAAGTAAAAAAATGTTGTTTTGCAGAAAAAAGTAAATGTGAAAAAAAAAAAACTTTCCTGTGTGATACTTTTATCAGGGTGTATAAAATTATGTTATGAAGATACTATTCTCATGAAGTTTATAGATTTCCTAATCAAATAGTTTTTATTCGATTTTGATAATTTTTACATGAAGAAAGGATGCAGTGAGTTTTTTATTAATTCTTTATTTGAAAGCTATTAATTTAAAAAACTGTGGAGATAGTTGAATTTTTTTTTTTAATTCTTTCTCCTGAACAAGCATCTGTTGAAAGAAAATTGGCATTAATTAAAATATTGAAAATGAAAAATGTCATAAGTTTCACAATATGTAGTGTATGATCAGATAAAGCAGTCAGGCTCAATAAACATTACTAAAGAATTGAGAATGTTAGCAACATCATTCCATTCAATATATTGCTTATTTTGGGGGAAACAGATAGCAAATAAAATAGTTATCAAAGGCATAGAGAAAGTTTGACTCTGATTTCTGTTTGGAAAAAGATTTTTCGTAGAAAAGGAAATTGCTAAAATTGAATATAAAACTAATGCACTTGTTTGACAAGCCAGAAGCTTTTCACTACTAACAAAATCTACTGAGTTGAGAAAAATCATTAGTAAAATGATTGAATGTGCTTGGAAAAAATCTTTAAAAAAAACAATGTTTTAATTATAAATTTTGTAAAATTAGCATTTATTTTTGTATTCTACATTTGTTTACTTATGATCTTAACCTTTTTTCAAGGAATTGGAATGTTAATGAAATAGCAGTATAACCTTTTTACTTGTTATACTGCTAACTGCATTATAATTAAATAATTTAAGTTATGCGAAGAAAATCTTTTAATAAGAATTTTCAAATGAAACTTGCATTAAAAACATTTTCAATAACAAAGTTGCTGAAAATATTCAGTAATTCTTGCTAGTATTTTATGTTTCTGTTAAAAATATTATGTTAAGTCTGGGTCTTATTTTTTTCTCCAAAGGGAGGTAAAAAGCACTTATAAAGTTCTTATTTTTTAAAGATGAAATTAGTTAGCTAATTAAAATTAGATAACTGTACATATGTAAGAAATGAAATAAACATAAAGTATGATATTTCCAAGAAAGACAAGTGTAAGAAAAGCCTTTTTGTGACCTTTTAAACTATTAGTATTTAGTTTAGTAATTCTGTAGTATTTCAAGCAAACCTGGTTTGTATATAAATTAGAATTAGAACATCCTGCAAGTATATATGCATACATATGTGTGTTTGCACATGCATATGCAGAAGCATAGGAATATATGTAATTTATATGTTCCAACATCTAATTAGTTATTAGTTATACATCACTAGTATTAAGTATATGGATCTAGTAGGAAAGATACCTTAAATGAAGTAAAGAATACTCAAGAGTTTTCGCTGGCTGATTTGTCTAAATTTATGAAATTGTTGAACAATATTTTAAACTTCATAATTCAATTAGATTTGGTTATAGAAAGTTTTATAATAAATTTTATATGTTTTTTTTAAATGCTTCTTTAATTTAAAAGTTTTAATGCTAAGAATATGTCACTGAATATATTTCCTTAGGACTGAAAGGAATTTGTCAAGTTTTATATCTTAGGACTGTATAAAATTTAGGCTTCATAATTTTTTTAAAAGTATATATATATATATGTTGAAACAAAATAAAATATTATTATTTGCATCATTTAAATACTTTTGAAAGTAAAGCTGAAAATCTAATTATTATGGCATAAATTATAAAATAAATTCATTAGTATACATATGTCTTCAAAGTTGACGATTATTTTTTCTGTACTGATATATTTTAGAAAACTTATGATTTTAATTAAAAAGTTTTTGTATTAATTGAACTTTATGGTTTTTAAATTTCTATATAAAGGCTAAGATAGAATGAAGTAAAAAATTAAAAATGCATTTATATTCATATGGGAAATTATTTATACATTAATTATTGAAGTAAGATGTTATTTTACATTGTAGCATAAGAATTGACATGATGGATTTTATGTTATACATTTATTTAACATGTTAACAAAAGAACAAATTAGTCATCATTTTATATTATAAAATTTTAAAAAATGAATTTGAAATGCTATATTTATAAATATATAATTAACACTTACTGATTTTTCATTTATTTTAGTGATGAATCAAAACCTACATCCAAACCTTCACCTCCTTTAGCCCATAAGAGGTATGTAATGGAAAGAAGATTTTATTACTTTAAGTATTTTTTTACCATCATTATATTTATATAATTTTTTTTTTTTCATTATTACAGTATTTTTGTAGCTTTCTTTATTAGATTTTCTGCTTTCAAATCAAAAGTTCAAGCTTTAAAAAAAAAAAAAGCTACGAAAATCATTACTTTTTCTTCAATTCTTAATTATTTTATTTGCTGCTATAATTGATCATTCAAAGTGGGCCTCCTCCATGGTTATAGAATAAATTTAAACTGAGATAAACTTTTTTTGTTTGCAATATTTTTTTCAGCTTCAATAAAATCAATAGTTTTTATGATTTTTAAAAGAAGAATTTTATTTTCACCTAATTTATCTAGAAATATTTCCTAGATATTGTTTTAGCAATCTTTCACCAGATATTGTTTTAGCAATCTTTCACCAGATATTGTTTTAGCAATCTTTCACCTGTTTCTATATCCCTCTTTCTATAAATTTCTATAGTACTTTACATTGCAAAAATATTAATGTGGATTATGTTTTTAAATTCATTATTTCAAAATGTAATTTATTTTTACAGACGTATGCAGGCTCTGAAGAAGCAGTCTTTCAGTGTGGATTCTTCAGCTCATATTAGATTGAAGTCACAGATGTCAAATGAAACTGATAAAGATCTTGCTGAAAGACTGCAAAAATTAAAAAGGGATCGTGTGAAAGGTACTGTTATTTGAGTTAATTATATGTATATATGTGATAAAACCAATTTATCTGTACCATTAAATTACATTCTTTTTAATTTTGCTTAATTTTTTAAAATAAAAATCTCTTTAGTAGTATATAAGTTATATATATATATATTTAATACACACTTCTAATATTTATTATATTTGTTGTACTTTTTTTAGATAAAACTGTCCCCTGTAAAAAATATTGCTTAAAGATTACATGCTTAAACTTAATAAGTAGATTAATTGATGTGAAACTGTATCAATTTATTTTTAAAATACTTTTGGAAAGATGGGTAATATGAATCTAATGGCCAGTTACTTATTCAAATTATCAATTTGTTCAAAAAGAGAAATTTGTTCAAATGTCTAATGTTCTATATTTAAACTATTGTATTTTTCTCATTAAAAAATTCTTGTTTTTAGTAATTCATAAAGGGAAGTTGCAAATTTATAATGAATATATATATATATATATATAGCAACTATTCTACATTTTTTTTATTCATACACCAGTGAAATATGTATTATGAATAGATAATATTTTAAAATCTTTTTCTGATATGAGGTTTTTAAATAAATTTTTGAAAGAGAAATTCTTGTTGAAGTATTTTCTTAATATCTTTACAGGTGAGAATTTAATTTATTATGATACTTAGAAACTTAGAAATACTTACGTATACTTTGTATTTAGAAATTTAAATTTAATTAAGGCTATGTAATATTTTACTTTTTGTGATTGATTTATATCTATTGCAATGAAATTTTCTTTATTTGCACACTTTGCCAAAAATATAGTCTTACATTTGCACATTTAATATCAAGTATCGTACTAAGAAAACTGTTTTTTATCATTTATCGGCTCTTTAACCTAGAGTTTTAATAAATTTAGCAAAAATATAATTATTTGATTATTTCTAAAAGAATATGTGTTTCATTCTTATATATTTAGCTGCTTCACCAAGTGAAAGCGAAATTGAAGAGAGATTGGCAAAATTAAAAGGAATGGATCCTGGTAAATATAAAGCTCCTCCAATACAGGTAAAATGTATAATATGCTATAGATTTTGTCCATCCCCTACCATGCTGTTTAATTTGCCCTACTCCCATTCTTTTAATAATTTTGATAATAAAATAAAGCATGCCCTGTTGTATTTCCTTCAAGCATTTATAGAGTATTAAATCAGAAAATTAACCTAAACATTAATTTCCATCTGAATGGGAATTGGCCTTTATTTTGTGGCACTTATGTTATGACCAGCTTATGTGCTATCACTTTTCCCTCTTAAATAGTAAATTGTAAAAATAAAAGCGATCCAATATTATGAGAAGAAACATTTGTCTAAAAAAAATTGTAAAATGGAAGTAAATCCAAGATAATTTGGAACTAAATGCTTGTTCTTCAATTGAAGAAATCACTAACATATATATATATATATATATATATATGAATTTTCTAATTGTATTTTTTTAAAAAAATCTTTAATGTTTTATTATATAATTTTAATATATTTTAATAATTTTTTCATTGTTTTTATTTTATGAATTTCTTATTGGATGTAATAAACTATCAAAATCTAAACTTCATTGAGAATACTGATATTTTATTGATGTATGTTTAAGAACAATTCTCCCTTTTGGAAGGCTTACTAATTATTTATACATATATGACTAATTACATAAGTAAAAGAAAACTAAATTTTGCAATTGATGAAATTTATTTTGAGATTTTTTTAAAATTTTGTTGAACCAGTATTAGTTTGGATTGTTAAAATGAAATATTTAACTAATGGCAATTGTATATATCTTGTAGGAGAAAAACTTTAAAGACAGAAATTTTTTAATCAGTTATCTAGCAGACATTTTTTTAGGAGAGTATTCTTGGTGTTGAGAAATTGCGTCTTTTAAAATTACTAATTTCATTTTAAATTTTACTTGAAATTTGACTATAAATTAATCTAATTATATGATGCAGAAGAGATTTTTTGAAAAGAAGTATTGCAAAGTAATTAAAGTTTCAAGGAAATGCGATTTTTTAAAAACAGATTCTGAAGTAAGGAGATACAGATTCTTTTCCTATATGTTTTCATTAAAGAAAATTACATGCTTCCACTTTCTATAATTTTTATCAGTCATAAAACAAGTAATTTGATTATCTAAAATTTTTTTAGCATTGTTGCTGTTTATTTAACGACTCATTTGCTGAGAATACATTTAAATTTTTGAATCCATTTTATTTTTGATTTATTTTATTTTTCAATTTTATAAAATATGTCATTCAGCTAACACTTTGCATTATTCATGTTTTTATGTTTATACTATATTATATCTATATATATGCCTATTATATTTATTAGTTTGTTTTTGCAAGGTATTTAGACCAACTGAGAAAATAACTGCAGAAGAACAAGCTTCTAATCTTATTACACAAGTATCAGAAGAGGTTGCATTGGATTCTCGGCTTGTAAAACCTGAAGATGAAATAGCTGCTCGTTTAGCTAGATTAAGGGATGAACCTATACCTCCCCCCAAAGTAAGGTTAAATTATAAAAAAAGCATATCTGTAATAATGTCAGTTTATCCACATTCTAAAAATAGTGGCTTTCTAATCACTCAAACTTAGGCTTCACTTTAACATCTGAATTACACAGGCTTTTATTTTCCCATAATAATTCTAATATGTGCCAAATCCGAAATGTAGTACCAGTAAATTGCTTTCTAAAACTATATCAGTTCAAAATACTTTCTTGTAACCTCTTTTTCTTGCTTTCTACTTTTCTTTTCAGACTGTGTCTCTCGCTGGTCATGGCACTTACAAAAAAATCTTGCTATTGGATAAAAATTGAACTCTTTCCATAACATCATGATGAATAGTTGTTAAAGAACTCTATGCTTGCTTCTCTTTTAAGCAAAAAATGTTTCTTGTGTATATTTATTTTTTGAAACTATATTTTTTAATTATTTATTTTGCTTTTTCTTTTTACTGAACCTCTAATATTATATTCAACTGTTTTCATTTTCTGCTTTGTGTTATCTCTTAGCATGCATTTATCCTATCCCTCTTTAGATATTTAAGAATTAAGATCTTTAATTTCAGTGATCACTTATCATTATTATTTAATTTATTATATTATTTTCATATAAAAAAGAAACTAAATTTATGTCATTGATTTATATATGCATATTAGTGTAATTTGATATTAATGCAAGCCATTTATTTTAATGAATTCTATATATTAAATCACAGATGATAATTTAATTTTTTTTTGAAATGTGACAATGGATTTGAAAATTAATTTTTAAAATTTTTCATTTCAAATGTAATTATTTATAATTTTTAAAATTTTTGAATCGACTAATGAGAAATATACTTTAAAAATATTTTAAACTAGCCGCCTTTGGTGACCAGCCTGTTCGCCAATCTTAATGTTCGTTAAAATTTTAATAATTAAATATTTTATGCAATTCCAACTTTAATAGATTCTTCAGCAAAATATTTTAAAACTTCAAATTTTGATAGTCATATAATTCACTCATAATATTATAAAGGCCTTCAGTCATAACGTGATATGTATCTCTCTAATTTTCTGTTACCCCTCGTAGAATTTATGCTTTAAATTAAAGTGTAAAGGATTAATCTGCAATTAATATAATAATATTTTTTACTGAAATAAAGCATTTTTTTTAATAATATGATTACTGATAATAGAGTCACTGAGCGTTTAAACTTTATGGGCACTAAAGAATATCTTTCTTAATTTATGTAATATCTCAAGAATTTGTCAACAAAATTTTCTCAGATTCATCATGAACGGATCGATTCATTAACAATGTTTCATTTTAAATGCATCAAACACTAAGAAAATAAAATGAATCGTTTAAAATAATCGGTCGAAAATAGGTTTCAAGAAACTACTTAAAAAACGATGTACTTAAAAATATAAGCATATATAAAAAATATATATAACTAACATAAATACAATTTAATTACAAAAGCATGCAACTAACCTAAAAATAATTTAAATCATTGAAAACAGGTTAAAAAAAACTACTTAAAAAACGATGTACTTAAAACTATAAGCATATACAAAAAATATATAACTAACATAAATACAATTTACTTACAAAAGCATACAACTAACCTAAAAGTAATTTAAATCGTCCGTTGATAATGGTTGCCATGCCAACAATCAGAACACAGTGCGCATGCGTGAATTTTCTTCGCCTTTTACGGTAACGCAAATGCGTGAATTTTTCTACGCCAGTTGGGGTAACGCTATGCAGATTATACATTTTTAATTTCCTTTATTCTGTGTTATTTTAATTCAAAAGTACTTCAGAATGAATCTGAAACATGGATTAATTTACAATGTTTAATTTTAAATGCATGAAACATTAAGAAAATAAACAGAATCGTTTGAAATAATCCGCCGAAAAATCTTAACCCTAGCCTCATTACTGTTGGGAGAAAAAAAGAACTAAAGCCTAAATCATTTGGCGTTGGGGAAAATGGAAGATTATTTTGGCAGACAAGTTGGCGTTGTGGAAAATAGATTTTTTTGGCGGGAAAGTCAGTTTTTAATTAATAATTAAAATTCTAATTAAAATTTCAAAAAAAGGGACCCCAGGTGCACATTCCCGACCTCTAAGGTATACATGTACCAAATTTGGTAGCTGTATGTCAAATGACCTGGCCTGTAGAGCGCCAACACACACACACACACACACACATTGAGCTTTATTATAAGTATAGATATAGATTATGAAATTGACATCAGATCCTAATAGTATGTGTTTAGTAGTAAAAACAAACAAATAAACTTTTATCAATTTTTTTGTAACAAATAGCATAATTAGTATTTGCTTTATTATCCAAGTAAGAATTATTAATTGGTAGTAATCTTTAATTTTATAGAAATATCTTTCAGTAAATATGAGTTGAGTGGATGTTATATCGTCAATAATTTATTCTCCCTCCATTCCTCAAAAATGTATATTTTCTATTCCTTTTGCATGTACATTTTATAAATTTATTTGATTTTAATAAAGTTGTTGCTATTTTTATTACCTGATAAATATGTTATTAGTTATTATAACCTTGTTTAGATTATTGGAAATGAATCTTTGCATGTTAATATTCATTTTAGTAATAGTTTGTAAACTTTTTTGTTTTTATTTTAAATAACATTTTTCAATTCATTGTATTGACTCATTTATATCTTTTTAATCATGTATTAAGTCTACTTTTTTTAGAGAAAGACAGAAGAATTCAATATTCCACCATCCCTTGCTCCAGGAGAGACTGAAGAAATGCCTATAAGTGATGAATATTCTATGTTGCATGAAGAATCGAGAAACTTGTCCGATCAGGCATGTAAAGAAGTGAAAAAGCTGAACACTGATATGGAGTATAAAAACTTACTATCCACCATGCAAAAGAAAAAAGGCATCTCTTCTTTTATTGCAATCTTTTTTTTTTGTATAATGGAAAAATGTATAATATTGCATTGAATTAGTTAATATCTTAAAATGTGGTTTCAGTTTCTGACAAATAAGTTAAGAATTTTATAAAATTAGATTTATATTTTTCTGTCAATAAAACCGTAATTTAAACTGCATTAATAATACTTTAGCAGTACTTAATGTCCTATTCAGATGTGCATTGAAATTTTTTTTGTCTGCTTAAAGGGGATTTTGTGTTTAATGCAAAGTAAAACTAAATAAATACTGCTTCAGACAGTTAAATTGGTCAAAGTTGGAAATGGCAATGAAAAAATAGTGAATATGCTATGCATTCTTTATTTCCAGTTATAAAATGAAGCATTTGTAGGCATATTTCACCACATATTTGTTTTTTGCTTTCTTCTCATAGTTCAACTTTTCAAATTTTTGTTTGTAGCATTTACACCTAATTTTCTTTCTGTATATTGCTTGTAATTGCAAGTCATTATGACTTAAGACAGAGCTTGCTTAGTAAATTTTTGCAATAAGATATTGGGGGGAGGGGTATTCTAAATTTTACTCATATAATCTATTCATTTAAAAATCTAAACATCCCTCTTCTCAAAAGACAAGAACTGTAATCAAAAAAATATATATCTGCACAATATTATTACAACTCAAGTGTTTATTTTTCTACAAAGTGTAATTTTTTTTTGTCTCATTGTCTTAAGGGAATTTTTAACTTAGTACCATGCAGAAGGGTTCTGTGAAAATTTTGTTTTCTTTCATAAAGCATAAAATAAACTTTATTTAAAATATAATAATTTGAGTTGAAAGTCTTATAACATCATAACTGTTTTTACTAATGTCTATTTGTTTTGTTTGCATTTATTGTTTAGACTTTTTTCCCCCAAAATACATATCAAGTATAAAAAACTGATGTATATTTTGTTATTCTCTTTTTTTTGAATAGAAACAGAAAGTGAGGATGATGAAGAAGAGGCAGATAAGCTAGTTGAAAAAGTAAAATCAACTTATTAAATTCCCTTATAATTCATTTTAAATTTATGATTATATTTTATTTCTTATAAAAATTTATGGTGCTTGCTTGTTTTTACAATTCCTGCAATAAAGAAGCATGATGATCTTAACACGTGAAAACTACCTAGTAGCCCTGTTTTTATGAAATTCTTGACATAATCTGAAAATTGGCAAGTAAATCTGGGAATGTGACAATCTTAACATTATATGTATAATATAATTTGGCTGTAGTTGCGTAATCTCGAAATCGTCAAATAAAATTAGGGGCCATAAAAATAAACAAGTACCAAATTTACTTATAATTTTTCTTATTGTACTTGACCTTAATCTTTTTCCTTATAACAGACTTTTCAATAATATATTAACTAGTTCTCGCCAATCATAATTGTGTAACTAAGGATGGTGGTGGATTTGAAGGAGCTTTCAATAAATCACTGTAAATAGCACCTAATTATTTTTATCTGTGTGTTTTTTTAAACCATCATGGTATAAAACTAAATATATTCAAGATACTTATGAATATATTCTTATTCAATATATTTTCCTTCAGGAATAAATCTTCACTTCAGTATGTTTTCATAATTGTAATTAATCACTAATTTTATGAGAAATTAGCATGTAAATTGGTACTTGAACTCCTGAAAAAATTGAGACCTTTTTATTGTTTATTATCTTACATTTTGATTGTTTTAACAAAAATATTTTTTTTTTTAAACTAGCTCTTCAAAATTCTTTTTTTCATATTGAATTAAAATTTCTTAATTGAAACTTTAAGTTTTTTTGTTGATATTTTAATGCTATTGTTTATAATTCACAAAAAGTACTGTTGATTTTTGAGTTTAATTAAAAATAAAGTGAAAGGAATGATCCCCCCCCCCCCCCGTCTGAAGGAAGTAGAAAATATACTTGGGAAGTAAGTAATTTGTTGATTTGAAGGATAGAGTTAAAAGACGTATCTTTGCAAATTATTGTAATGATTAAATATTTATGGCAATTATTATAATTTGAAAGTTGGCTTTTCACTTTAAAACTTGTTATACATTGATTGAAAAAATTCCCAAGTAAAATTACATATATAACATGAAGAAATGCTAAATTATTGAATCATTTCAATGATTAAGTTTTCTTCATGTAAGACAAGTTTCTATGCTTCTTAGTAAATATTTACATTTAATCGGATATAAAATATAATTGCAATAGGATATAAAATATAATTATAATAAGATATAAAAATTATATATTATTTCATATGTTATATTACTTATATGCCTTATTTTTTTAGTTTAAAAAAGATACTAAATTTTTAAAAATAAATTCCTTTTATTAATAATTGTTCAGAAATACTATTACTATTTTTTTTAATGAAATTCATTTATTTTTAGAAGGACTCTGACAAATTGGCAGGTTTTTATTTGATATTTAAAAAATAATAATTTAATAAAATAATGATATACTTTTATGCTGCCTTGTTGTTTAAAAAAGTTTGAGAGTGATATATTCTTTTCTGAAAATTTGAAATAGTGTTCTTACTTACATTTAGCTCTTAGCCACACAACTTGATGATGTGGATATGGAAGAAATGGATAGTTTAAATGATTTAGATGCTGATAAATCATCCAGTAAAGCAGGAAATAAGGTAATTTTCTTTTTTTGAATTTTTTTTCTTTTTTATTATTTTATAACAAGTAAAACAAATAATATTCTACTATTAAAAAAATGGTTTGTTCAATAAACTGTAGTAAACTTTCTGCATATTTTCAGTTTTGTTGAAATTTATAATAAGTCAAATATAAATAGGTGTGCCTTCAAATTGCAAAATCTAATGAAGAATTATAGAAAATATATTTGAAAACTATGCTTTAATATTTCTTGTATAATGAAATAGTGTTTTCAAAAAGTTTAGAAAATGCCAATTTATTCATGACATGGAAAATGTATATAATTTTGGTTTTATCATCATAAAAGTCATGTATAATTTTGTTATTATATATTGCTTTTGAATATATTTTTATTTTCTTCTCTAGTGCTGAACTAGACAATAGATTTAATGCCATCTAATAGACTTTTATTAAAATTTTTTAACAGTTTTGGTACCGTAACTTAATTTTTAACAGAGAATATTAGGTTGTGCAACTTAAAATTCTACTTATATTCTTATTCTATAATTTTTACTTGAAAAATGAAGTCACTGAATAATGAGTATGCTGAAAAGATTTTGAAAATTGGCAGCATTCACACTATTTATTTAAGGTTGTTAGTATTGTTACATACTATCCAGTAGAAAATTGCTGGATTATTATTTAAATTTTCATAAAAATGCATGTGAAAACTCAAGTATGTTTATATGAAGAATCTATGAAACTATAACTGCCTTTTAGAATTTCTGCATTTTCTTAAATAGATTTAAATCTGTAAATTTTGAAACTTATCAATTGTTTTTTTGAGCAATTTTATGTTAATATCAAAGCTTTTGACATAATATAGTAGTAGAACTTGTGTGTGTGCTATGGTTCTTTCATATTATTCATATTTACGTCATGCATTACCATCTGAATGAGTTGTCAGTATGTTCATATGTACTTTTTTCTCAATAGTTTGGAAAATATAAGAGATTAATCTGAAGGGAAAACAGCAAGTCATTGTTCATAATCATAAGAATGAATTAGTGCTAAAATTTAACCTGTTAACCAATTATTTAACTTGTATTCAGTCTGTTGTACACTAATTAAAAAGCTTATAAATGACAAAAAAATGCAAAAGAATTAAAAGGATTCTCAGGGCTTAAAATTACCATATTGAAAAAAAAAAAAAATAATTGCTAATATATGTATAAGAGTTTGCATTAGTGAATGTATTAGGGCTTATGTAAAAATTCTTGAAAATGAATTTAATAAAGTGATTTGATATTCTTTTGTAGGAAAGTGTGGATGAAGAAGAATTACCATGGTGTGTAATATGTACTGAAGATGCCAAAATAAGGTGCTTTGGTTGTGAGGGAGACTTATATTGCTCACGTTGTTTCAAGTAAATTTTTAACATATTAATTTTGAAATTTGATTATTTACATTTAACTGTTTGAAGAATGATTAAAATTGTACATTTATGTCATGTTTTTTTTAACTTTTAGATTTTATTTGAATTTCATATTATTATTTTCTATTAAATTTCAAGTTAGAGTTAATTTATTGGTAATTTCAAAAATATCTAAGTAAGCTAATATATTGTTCTTAAATAAAATATATAGAAATGGTCCCTCCCCAAAGCTTTCTTGCATACTCTCCTCTTCTTAGCATAAAACTGAGAACTTTGGATAAACCACAACTGCCTTGTATGGCATTGGCAAACAATAGTTACAGAACTTTGATCTTTGGGGTGAATTTAGCATTTTTATTGAATCTGCCATGGCAATCCGTAGCAATTTTTTTGATGATTAATTTCTGGCATTAAATCTGGCCTGCTGAAAATCAAACCTGTGTTTTAGATGCTGTGTTTCACCAAACTGATAACAGAACAAAGATTGTAATCACAAATTAAAATTCAGATTCGTAACCTGTAGCACTGGCAGTTATAATTACTATACGGGTAAACATTTCTTTAGATACTTAAAAATTATCCTGGACAAAATAAAAAATGAAGACAACTTTATTATTTCTAGTAACAAAGAAGTATTGGATTTTCTTAAAGATAACAACATTAATAAACTTAATACTTTTGATTTCGAAAATTTATACACTAATCTACCTCATGAAAAATTAATAAAGGTCTGCACTTTTATATATGACGAATATTTAAATGAAAATATCATTCCGTAAAATAACTGGCTTCAGTTATGTAATTTTAATATTACTGAAAATTACGTGTTTAATGGTATTAATTTTTATAAACAAGTCAAGGGCATTCCAATGGGAACAGCTTTCTCAAGTGCTTTAGCTAATATTTTCCTGCATTACTATGAGAAAAAATAATTAAATATAATTTAATAAACGGGTGGAGATATATTGATGACCTACTTTTGATTAACTTCGACAATACTAATATTATTACTAATTGCTATCCAAAAGATTTAATTCTAAAAGATACAAATAAAAATCAACTTGAGGCTACCTTTCTGGATTTAAAAATCGAAATTGCTAATGATAAAACAATAGTTGGTATATACGATAAAAGGGATGATTTCAACTTTAAAATAACAAAACTATGTAACTACCATTCCAATCTAAACTCTAAAATTTTCAAAAATCTAATTTTCTCACAAGTTAACAGGATCAAAAGGGTTTGCAATAATAAAAATTCTTATATTGAAGCATCAAACAACCTCCTTAAAAATTTAATTAAAAATGAATTTCCTAGAAATTACTGTAATGTCAATTTTTTAATTAAACAAGGTATGGTTTGGGATTAATCCTTTGGCTTAAATAAAAATAGAACTTTCCTTGCATATTGGATCACTCAATAGATGGCGCTGGGAGCCTACATCTGTTTACATAATTTACCGCTAGTTTTTTAAAAACAGGGAATCACAATCAATAGTTTAAAGTTTCCTTCACTGTTGATGGTATGTACTGGCCTTTTCGTTTTTAATTTTAGTGCTATTTTTTGTTTTTATTGTTTTTTTTTTGTTATTGTTTTTTTACTTTGTTGTGGTTAATTTCTTCTTATTTGTTGTTTTATATTTCCTTTCTGTTAAAATGGTATATCTCTTGAGCATAATTTCAGGGGATTTTCGGGTCACGAGGAATCATTATTAGACAATGTCTGTATTTCCTCACAGAAAAAATCCCTTTCTTTGAATCCCTGCCTGAGGGTGACCCTTGAAAAAGTCTTCAGGCCAGATTCTTTTTTTATATTTTTTATAATTTTTTTGGTTTAATTTTTATTTGATTTTTTGTTTTTCCTATTAACTTGATTCTAATACTTTTGTATCAATTCATCTGTGTTTTAGAAGTAGCTGCAATTGTGCTCTCTAAATACTATGAAGTTCTTTTTTGGTTTTAGTTTAAATAGGTTATAAATTTTAGTTGCAATTTCGAAACTTTTTTTGTTTCGTTTTCATTTTAGTTTCGTTTTCAAACTTTTTCTTACTTAAGATTGGTTACTTATATATATATATATATATATTATTACAAATTAATTTATGAAAACAATTATAATATGAACTAAATATTATTAATATGTTCAGTTTCTTAAAACTTAAGTAAATGAAATTTTATTTATTTATTTCATTAGTGATGCAATAGTTAAAATGTGGACAAGTATCTAGTTTGTTATAAAATGTATTATTGCTGTTCCCTTTTAGAAAATAATTCACATATTATATTTCTGTAACAACAGTTACTGCCACATTAATGGTAAAGTACAAATAGAAATGCTCTAGAAAAAGTTTAAATGTTTTCATTTCTATTTTCAGGGAGTGCCATGATAGTTTGGATATAAAGGATCATAAAACTTGCCCCTATCTTCCACCCAAAGTTCCAATGATGTAATTGCTTTGACATCAATCTTTAATCTTTGACAAATTTTTAGTGATATTAGTTGAAAGGGATATTTTGCACTGCTGTTGGCATAGAAAATGTATATATCAGTGTGTATTTTTTATCAAAAAGTATGTAAATTTTTGGCTTTTACACTATTTAATCACTGTTTTGCTAAATATTTATATATGTATTTTTTTGTTTATTGGTAAGCAAAGTTTATACTTTAAACAATATATGTAAAAGATTCAAAAATTGCTATCAAATATTTTTATGGAAGAAAATTGTTATATATTATATTGAAATAAGTTTCTAGTTTTATTATTTTTAAATCAGATTATTTTTCTGTATTTTTAAAGCATTAAAAAAAAAGGCATTTTTTAAACAACATTCCTTTTATTGCAAACTTATATGCTTCAAATGATATCTATATGTTAAATTGAAATTTTTTATTGTTTTGTTAATCATTTCATTTTTTGTAAATTTCTGTAGCTGCTTGTAATAACTATTTGTTGTTGTTGTTTCCCTTAGAATCTGTATGTCTCAAAAAATATAGAGAAAATAAACCTGTTGTATTTCCTAATCTATATATGATCTGTTGTCTTCTTAATTCAATAGAAAACATGCATTAGTTTTTAACATGAAATATTCTTATTTGCTATAACTGTTTTATTTTATAATTAATAATATTTATAGCGAACTTGTTCCCACAACCATTTATTGAGTCTTATTTCAATATGTGCTCTTGGTATTTGATTCACTGCTTTAAAAATAAATGTAATGAAGCATTTAACTAGTCAAAATGACTTGCATATCATTTCTGCCTGATCATATTTTCATTTGCTTCTTGAATTGATTCTCATGATATTTAATATACTCATAATAAAAAAATATGTTAATCTAAACATAATTTTATTGGTTTCTAAGCAATATCTTTGAAAAATAATCAATATAAATTATTCTTTTTTCAGCTACCAAAAACGTGCTGTTTAGCTATGAGACTTGGCAACATCTGTAGTATTTTTTTCCTATTGGAATTCAAATGATTGTTAAAAAAAATATCATTATATTCTAGAGACATTGTGGGTTAGGTTTTAAAAACTATGTAGGAAAGTAAAGTTGTTTTGGAATACAAAAGCTGCTTTTTCTTAGTAAATAAAATAGCTATTATTTTTTATAAATTGTCTCATTTTCCATTTCATCTGTAGATCTTTTTGATAATTTGAACAAACAAACAAAATTTGAAACAATGACAAATTTCTGAGTTTTATGGGATCTATTTTTAGAATAAGCAAGTAAATACATTTAATAAATATACAAAATATTGTCATGACTAGATGCATTTATCATCATTATCGAGCTGTCCCCAACTGACAAAAGAGCTTGTATGCTCTAATTAATTTGAATCCCATGATTACTGGCTACATATTAATGAAAATAATATTATTTTATCCTTTGCGCCTATAGGAACAAAAATAAGTGCTCCAAGTGGAATTGAACCTTATTGCTTTAAAATTCATGATAAAATATACCACTAAGTTTCATATTTATAAAGCAAAATGAAATCAGATTTATATATTTGATTTCAGGCAGATGTTGAGCATAATGTTATTGAAGCAGAAATTAAAGAATTATGTTCAAAAGAAATATTCCTTATTCCCAAAATACCACTCAGACAAAAAAATATGCTTTTAAGGTCTTAAAAAACAACAACAATTCCCTTTAAACTTGGCATTTTTGATAGCAATGAATAAATCTCGTTAAAATATGTTTATTGTTAAGAAAGTCTGTCTTAGGAAATTTTAAGAGACATTAGTTTGTTGAATATTTAAATAACTGCAATCAATTGGAATCAATTAAACACTTTTCTTGGATAGTTCCATTTGCCTTCTCAATACCTTCATTAAAAAAAAAAAAAAAAAACTTCCTATTGTCTAAAAGTTTATTCAATGAAATTGAAGACATAAAAAAGAAATTATTTTATGAATTAATTATTAATTCACCAAATTGATTTTTTTTATAAAGGGTGTCCCAAAATTACTGCAAGAATTGAATTTGCCACTATTCAAGCAGTAAAGTGTTAGCAGCCCTATTTATTTATTAAAACTCTATTTTTTAAATTAAAAAAATACTTGAAGTGAATAATTCTTATTTGTCTCTTCTTGCTTATAAAATTTTAAACTCATTTTCAGACATGACAGTTTCTGCAGATTTTAACGTTTTTGGAATGGATTTCACCATTCTTGGAAATCGATGCAGATCTGCATTAGCATTTTTGTTGATGTGTTGGTTAGGGATGGGTTTAGAGATGCATGTGAAAGAAACAGGTGGCATACAAAGAAAAACTTCGAAATATTCAAAGTGAATGATGCATGAGAATAAGAAAGGAATTTGGTTCTGTTTTCAGATGAATAGACAAGATAAATTTTCTCAGATTTCAACCTTTTTGGCCTTGAAATTTATTTTTCACTAAAAAGATTTTGTAATAATTTTACAATACTTGCAATATCTGTTGCTTTTTGTATAAATTTATTCATTTTATTATTTAATTAATGAGACTCATTTTATTTCTCAGTTTATGATTAGCACAATTCATTATTTTATAAAGTGCAGTTTTTTTTTTTTTTAAATTTAAAGCTTATGTCATGTTTGTAATTTAATTTAAAACATAGATTTCAATGTTTTTTCTTTTTTTAAATTTAAAGCTTGTGTCATGTTTGTAACTTAATTTAAAGCATAGGTTTTAATGTTTTTCTTTTAAATTATATTTAAAACACCAATCAGGCAGTAACTGTAATCTCAAATTAAATTCTAAAAAAATATAATAATAATAATTTTTAAAAAAGATTGGCAGAATATCATTTTCTTAGTATAGAAAAATATAGTAAAATATCAACAAAATCAAATTAATGCAGTATCAAACATTGAAAGGCTTGGCAAAAAATTACAAAATTTCACTGGAATTAATGTAAGGCAGTGAGATGTTTTCATTTTACCTCTGTTAGGAAATTAATAATGTACTATTAGAAACATAACCTTAAATATTTGTTGCTACTTTTTACAACAAATTAAGGCAGAAACATGCAAGGACGAGTACAGAGTTATACTTTAGCTGGATCATGCTTAACAATAAAGTTTTGGATATGCAAATTTCCTGGAATAATTTGGGAAATCAAATAAAAAGAGAAAAAATGGCTGGGAATAAGGCATTTGGAAATCAAACTGTGTGTTAAATATTGTATGATTTTATTTTAAATGCAAATTTAGCATTAATTAAAGTTCCATAATTTCTAATTATTGATAAGACAACTAAGTAATTGCAGGTTGTAAATAAGAAGGAAAATTCAAACTTTTTGCTTAAAAATATAACTTTATTCAGTTAGGCATTTGTCTATCTTTGTTGATGATATTTTTCCCATCTTTCATTCAGTGTCATAATTGCAGGTTCATAAAACTTCCGATTTATTTCTGCAAGCAAAAAACCGAATTAAATGTGATTTTACATCATGAGCTTCATTCAAAATTTTACCATTTAAAAAGTTCTGCATGGAACGAAATAAATGGTAACCTGAAGGCTCAAGGTTAGTACTATATGGTAGATGTAACAACACATCCCAACCTAGTTCCAATAATTTTTTGGCGAGTGGCCAAAGATGTGTGGGGCTTTGCATTATCATACTGGAAAACAACACCTTTAAGATTTGCCAATTCTGTCCTCTCTTCTTGAGGTGCATCATTCAGTTTGGCGAGTTGTTGAATGTACCGTTTGAATTAATCATTTGGTTTCTGGATAAAAGTTCTAAGTGCAAAATTCATTGATAATCCCACCAAACTTACAGCACAATCTTTTTTTATGAATCTCAGCTTTTAGTATTGTCTGAACTGGTTCAACTTTGATCCAAGATCTTTTCTGATTAACGTTGTTATAAACTATCCACTTTTCTTCAACCAGGCTGTTTTTTAATGAATGTATGCGATACATTGAGCTTCTCTACAGTCTCCCGTGTTGTGCTATGATGATCTGAATCGATAATAAATTTGATAGGGATTTCATAAGTGGCCCGAAAGTCGTTCATTTTTCAGTGAAAAATCACCAGAACGAAATTTGGCAAACCATTATTGACATTGCATTACTTTTAAGGCTTAGTTCCCCATATACGGCACATAACTTCTAGTGTGCTTGGGATGGGATTTCTTGCCTTTTCGGAAATAATACAATAAAATATGTCTGAAATGGGTGTCTTGTTCTTCCATTTTTAAATTGGGATAAAAGTGAAACTAAATAACTAATTGATACAATTTTTTTGCTAAATTGTAGGTGGAAGTACAAACAACAAGAAAACAATACAGGTTAGTTGCTTTGAACACATTGACAAAACAAAAGAATGTGTTAAATCCATATATTGACAAAATCTGCAATGACTTAGTTGCTAACCCAATAAATTTTATCCTAACTTAGTCCATATAATGTTTTATTTTTAATACACAAAGTACATATATATAATATATATAGAGAGAGTATATTATAGATTCTATGATAATATGAAACATATAATACTATTTTATAGACATATATTATCTTGACTGGGTTATAGAGAATGTATTATGCCTAGCACTCCCAACAGTAATTTTACATGAAAGTGTCAGATCATGAATTCACTGTTCCTCAATGAAGTCTTTTATTTTTAGGAAGAATGGATATGTAACATCCTAAAAAGATAGATTATAAAAATAAACCTTTTTTTTTTTTTTTGCCAAATTAACTTTGATCATTTTTTTTAAAATCAAACATTTTTTTCCAGACTATGGCAGGGGTTATGACTTCCCTCTTGTATCTGCCCTTGGAAGTAGGTGCAAGATAATATTATTTTAATATAAGAGTATTAAATAAAAAGTATAATCAGAAACTGTCGTTGAAATCAGTTGAGATAAATCTCATCTTCAGAAAGTTGGATTTGATCTAGATATTTTAAATATAATTATAAACTACAATGCAATGCATTATTAAACAAACAAATAGTAAGGGCAAGGGAAGTTAATATATACATACTACCTAATCAAAATAAATAAATTTTCAATTAAAATTTAAACGTTTCAGTAGGAGTATAACTTTCAAATTAAACATGTTTAATATGTAGGAAATGCAAAATAAAAACTAGTTTTGAAACTCATATTACAGAGAATAATAAATTCATAAAAAATTTAAATTCATTTTTAATGATGGAATTAAAAACTGATAAAAAATGGTATGATTTTATTAAAACAATATATAAAAATGTAATTTTTATTTCTTACATAAAAAAATTCTTTTTTTAACAATTTTTCATTTATTGAGTATACTCAACAGATGACTAGATAGATATCTTTCCAATTAAAAGAAACTAATTGAAATGTTGAAAATGTGCTCTCAGGTATAAGCAATCATAATGAGTAAATTCTGTAAATATATTTTTTTATAATGAAATCCTACAGAATCCATAGTGAAGAGATCCTTAAAATACTAAAAAAATTATTTATAAAATAGAGATATAAATATCAATTTTATATTTCTATTTTATAACAAAAAAATGAAATTTTAAAAATAAAATTTCAAATAAATCTTTCTTATACATGTGTTTTTTAAAAAATGTTTAGATTATGCGATTATAACAAAAATACCATTATCAATTTATTATTTCTTATTACGCAATATTAATTAAATAAATATTGCTGATTTTCGATTGATGCAGCCTCATTTAATTTCTATATAAAAAAATACATAAATGTTTAACTAAGTAATTTAATATTATAATAAAATGATCAAACTGCTCACAGATGAATGGTTTTCATGTTTTTAGAAAATAAGTTTTAAATGCATTAACTCCAAATGCATGTAATTACTGAATTGGAGAAAAAAATTCAGATTCATGATTTCAAAATAGTTGATAATTATCTCTTATAAAGCAATATATGATTGTCAGTTTGTAATTATGCCGTATTTGTTGAAATTCCGTGATATAACATTAAGTTCCAAGTGTACTGTTCCCATTGCAATTGTTTGAAGTCTAAATCTATCAAGACCATGATAAATGTTTTCTGGACTTTTCAGCTGTAAACCTCCACCAAGAAAGTACTCATAAAATCTGTCACACACAGATGATCTTGGTTTCCATGTCACACACTGGCACTTGTGATAACCACTAGAGGTTGGAACATGGCAAAATCCATAACTGCAAAACTGATCTCTTCCATAGTCATCTTGGTGCCATATTTGGACATAAAATTTTGGCCATCCTAAGCAAAAGAAATAATTTTTATTTTGCAAAAACATCTAGTTCAAACTAACAATTTATTTATTTATTAGTTTGTATGATAGAGTTTTTAATGATAAACTACATTTCTAATTTAATTATCTGAAAAAAATCATAAATATTATTATAAAATCATAAATTAAATATAACTGATCAATAGTAAATAGATCTTGTTTCATACTTTATAACTGTTTTATAACTATAATATTACAAATCATCAACTTTGATTTAAAACCATGCAAATTGAAAAATGGAAATTTTTCAGAGGACATTAATAACAGTTTGAAATGTCCATTAGGAGCACTAATTCAATGAATTGACTTCTAAGAATTTTAAAATAATATTTCTTGACTTCTTTTTTTTTTTTTTTTCCTATTAGAAATCAAGTAAGTTACATTTTCATTAACATTTTAAAAATTTGGACTAAAAAAATTTTTGAAATCAAGTTGACAATATGATCTAGAGAGAAAAATATTAATAAATACTATTATATTATGAAATAATATCTTTTAAATTTTAAAGTAAAATAATTTAATAAGTTATAAATTTCATGCATTAAAAAACTGCTAAATTATTATAACATGGGGGAAAACTTTTAATTGACAAAGGAAGCTGCCTTGATAAAAATTTCATGCTACAAAATTCATTGCATAATTTTAAAGAAATTTATTTGCTTAGTATAACATAACCCAATGAAAAACATGGCTTATCATTAATAATGATTTTATATTGATGTTAAGCAGTTAAAAATAATTACAAAGCATAAACAAAAAAAAAATCATTTTATACTTATATATATATATATATTATCAAGTAAAAGTTGGAAGAAAACATATAAAGAATAAAAAAAAGAATTTTTCAAATGTAATATTATGAAAAAAACTTGATTTTTAATTAATAAATTATGATTATTAAACAAATAGATGCATGTTTATTTGTATGGTCCCATGGTTTTATCCCCAAGCAACTAAGATATATCACCAAGATGTTTACATTATGTAACCTGGCATTATCTGAAAATCTCAAGTAACCCCAAGGATCATAAAAATAAACAAGTACTTTAAAATATTTTTGACTTCTATTTTGTATAATTTAAGAAGAATTAAAAAAAAAAAAATCAATTCCCATACATTTGAAACGAAAAATAAAACACATATACAAAATTATTTAATTAAAATTTAATTTTTAATTTATTTTGATGATATTATTCACTTATCTGTTAAAAAGAATCAACCTTTTATGTTCAAAACATTTAGTACTACCCTTTTTTCCAATAAGTATATGAATTTAAATGTTTCAGACTTAATTCACCTTGAATTCCTTTTGTTGCATAATGTATATCAATAGGATGACACCAATAATAAATTTCTCCATCAAGAGGGCTGTCAACCTGGGTTTGGCCTTCTTTAAGACCTGAAATTATTTTCCAGTTTCCTCCTATAATAAATAAATAATAATATTCCTTAGCAACTGCTGAAATGTGTTACAAGACAGTATTTATAATAAAATGAAATATACCTGTATGCAACCCCCATTTGCAAAATAAATTATTCTCTTTAAATTCTGAAGCACCAACAATTTGACCAATAACATGAAGTTCACACATCTGTGCAAAAAAAAAAAAAATTATTATGAATTATTATTTTTTTACACATAGTTATTTGTTTAGTAGTTATAAAGAAGCAAGACAAAGTCCTTTTTCTCCTCCTCATACATTTTGCTTATTAATCAAGTTCTAAAGTAAAGTATAGAAATTCATGAAGTTAATAATATATTTATAAAAAAAAGTTCATGAGAATTCAATATAACATGTGTTATAATAAATAATTTAATTTATTATCATACAAAGAATAAATCATCTTCAGTAACAAATTATTAAATTTGGTTTTTATATCTTCTATTATAAAAGAATTTCTAAGTGCATGGAAACTGGTAGAATCAAATATAAATTTGGATGCAAATTAAAAATTTTATTGTTGGAAAGAACTAAAATTGATAATCTTGTTATTTTTAATATATGTGATTAGATTTAAAAATATGGAATGGTGCCATAGTCAAATTACCAAAACCTTTATCTAAAGTTAGGATGAACAACCATTATTAAGTCTTAACTGCACAAAATCTGTCATTATCGTAAAAATATTCAATGTGAGCATTTTGTGACTTTTAATCCTCTTACTACTAACCTGATTGAACCTGGCCATGCAAGTTCTATATTTATAGGTAAGTTTCTTTTTCAAACGAGGAATTCTGGATATAAAGCAAGAGCATCCTTATTGATAACGTCACATATGCCCTGCATCATTCATTTTAAGCAGAAACCAGCCCATTAGTATAGAACTCGCCAGCTAGATTATTAGTGAAATGGTTAATACATTTTATTGGTGACAGATTTTTTACTGGGCCTTGGTCACGGATTCAGAGTAGGCTGCATACATAAGATTAAAAAAAATACCCTAGTTGCCCTAAATAATTTTGTGGATGAAAGTGGCTGCAGCCGAGCTATGAGCTATAATAAATAATGTTCATGTAATTAATAAATAAAAAAAATTAAACTAAAATAAATCCTAAGCATGATGATCCAATAAAAATGTAGCCCCCTAAACAAACAGTAGTCATATCATTCAAAAAGAAGCACCATAGTATGCACTGTTTAGGTTTGTAAATTATTTAAATTCGCCTTTGCATTTTATAACCACATTTGTTAGTCAACTTCTATTTACCTTTTCAAAGCATAGAAGTAGAATGAATATTTAAATTAAAAAAATATTTAAATCATGCAAATAATTTTAAAAAATGTCGGTGATCAATTCAATTTTCACTTCATGGTAAGAATTTAGCTTTTGGAGTTGGAGTTGGAGTTGGAGTTGAATGTTTTTAATGTTACCTTTTGGAAATTCAACGCAATTTGACACCACCGAGTTGTCATAGCAACGAGATATAAGTGTACACTCAGTTGCAGTTGTGTTTCAATTGTATATGGAATTTGTATTAGCTTAATAATTTTCGATTAAGGAGCATAAAATTCTATTTTAGAAATATTTTATTCTTTTCTGGAGTATTTTTTATTCTTACGCAAACGTCATGATTCTGAATATTAAAAAATAATATCGATAGTTAGGTGTTTGTTAACAATATCGATACGTAATTCCATTCCCGCCTTTTTTCCGCGAAAACAAAAAGAACAACACAAGCGTACTGGTACCGGTGTTGAGAATTTGAATTTGGGAAACTACTATACATTTATTAACATTATGAGTAGAAATGTGGAAATTAAGGCTAAAATAGACGATCTGAAAGGATTTCTTAAAAGAGCCGCTCTTACTTCAGGTAAACTAGAAGCTATTTTGCATCAAGTAGATACTTATTTCAAAGTACCAAACGGACGTCTTAAATTACGTCAAATTCAGGTAAGACTCAAATTGGTCATTTATACGATCTTACTATTTCACCCCTTCTCTTTCATAATAAAATTATGTATTAGGGAAAAGTTTGTAGACCAACTATTCTGCTGTATAACATTTGTATTTGTATGTGTCTTTAACATACGAAATTTAACTTAAGTTTTTGAAGAAAATTTGTTATTTATCTATATGTTAGCTGTTAAATTTAATTTTAAATCTGCTTACTGTCTCATGCCACACAGGCCGACGTTTCAAATTTATGTAATTAGGATCCCTATGATTTTATTTTTTTCATACACTATTAATTGTAAGTGTGCATATAATCATTTTATAAGAATTCAAAATTTTACTATAGCCAGTAATTTTTAGCAAGTTTTTGTTTTCTCTAAGGTTCTGTATAAACACTAATATCTGTATTAAATATTTATTATTTGATATTAAAATTAGATTTATTATCTGCTAATATCAAGAAGATAATAAACCTTTATTTATTATAAATACTTGCATTTGATTCTTGAATTTAATTTTTGAATGTGAATAATAGCATAAATATTTTTCAATAAATTTCTCCAATATTACTTTTGCTTTTTATATTAAATATTTTTAGCTGAATATAAGTCATTTGTTAGATTTAATTCTTTACGTAATATTGTGAAATACTTGCATATTCATTGACTGAGTTGCACCTATGCATACATCATCTCCCATTTGTAATAAAAGTACTATTCTCATAATGGGGCCCCAGTGGTTGTCAGATTTCAAATTTGATGCTTGCCTATTAGTAAACTGCCATAAACATTTGGCAAGTTTTGTCCAGATCCTATTAATAGAACTGATATATGTTTGATTCTTGGAAATGAAAATCAAATTTTGCATGTTTTTTGTAAGTGATATTTTTAAATGCATACATTTTAAAATAAAAAATATCCTTTAAATCACATTTAAAAAAATCCATTATAATCATGTCTCAAGTTTTTATCTTTGTTATTTATTGCAGAATGAGAAGTCTGAATTGATTTTTTATGACAGACCAGATACAGAAGGACCAAAACTTTCAAATTACTACAAACAAGTGTTTCAAAATTTTGAAGAAGCTGAAGGTCTTAAAGTAAGCTTAAAATGTGTTCTAATTTTATCATTTTTATTTCTTTGAATAATAATAGTTATTTTTGGCTTATTTGTTGACTTCAAAAAATCTATAAGTCTATTATATAACTGACTTTCATATAATTCAAATAAAATATATTTTATTTGAATTATAAAAAACAGACTACATATTTTTTTCTTATTTTATTTGCAATATATATATATATATATAAACACTTTTTTAACATATACTAATATTTAAAAAAGGCAAAGTAATTCATAAATAAATAAATAATCTAACATATGAAAATTGATTAAAAAAATGCTATTAAGTTACTCAAAATTTTTTTGTTCTTTCAAGGAATTTGATTCAGATTTTAGGTAATTTGTACAAAAAGTTATATATAAATTAAATCTATTTTGCAGGAAAAAATTGCTTGGCAGAATTTTAGGCTAATAAGTTTGTAAGTTAATTCGGATTTGAGCTAATATTTAATTTGATGGCACATACTTTTCTTTTATATTATTGTACAAAATAATGGGCAACTTTTGCTAATATCTTTTGTGAATTGTCATTCTAACTTATAAGCATTAGGGGCATTAGAAGATATGTATAAATACTCGTGTATTTAAAAATTTTCACTTCTTCAAATTTGCACATCTAAAATTATTTTATTTTTATGAAATTAATTAAATTTAGTATTATATAATTCATTTCTAAATTGCATTATTGTTAGTAATGTTATTTACTAAATATTATATCAATTTCAGAAAGTTTTGGAATCATCTCTTGGATTGGTTGGAATCGTAAGTAAACGAAGGCATTTATTCATGTATGGTCAGACTAGGATTCATGTTGATGATGTGAAAAATTTGGGCCATTTTATGGAATTAGAGGTATTTTTTAAAAAAAAATTTTTTTTACATATTTGTATTTTTTAAAGAAATATTAAATTGTTTGAATAAGAATAAAATTTTCATTTGAACAAAAGTACAATACATATAAAATGAAAAAAAATGTAATTAATTTTTAATGTATCATTATTAATAGAATAAGAATTCACATGCATAATGCATATAAATCTGAAGAGTAGAATAATTTATGGATAATTCTGAAGACAGTTTCTTCTATTTGATATGAAAATTTCTAAACATTTTTATGTGTATGAATATTTTTAAATGAAAATTTTCATTCGAAACATTTTATGAGTTATGAATTTGCAAGTGCGCGATGTGGGGTATTAAAACAAAAAAAATGGTATCACTTTATTAAATAAGATACTTTCTCATATTATATAATAGAAGAGTAAATTTGCTTTTCATTTTTAACTAACCAGCATAATGTATTTAAATGGAAAATATAGTTGTTTTATTTACTTTTCTGAACCTTAAATTAAAAGTTTTGACATTGCTAATTACTGAAAGCAACTAACTAAATATTATTAAATTAAATTTTTAGCTCGTTATTCATCTATTTATGTGAAATCTTCAGTATTTTAGCAGTCCTTTTGTAGAGATGTTTTTAAAATATTATTTTAAAATTAATATAAGGTTTGAAGAATTAAATAACTTCACAATTACTATTAATAACTAGTTGGTAGCTGCTTGAACAATTATATTCTATTATTATATTCCATTAAATAAAATAACATTTATATTTTATTTAAAGGAACTCAATTTAAAATTAACCGTAAAGAGTAAAGATCACTAATTTTAAAATTAAATTTTTTTTAAATTGAAATTTTTGAGAATTGAAAGAATTTGCATTTATTGTCTGAAAGGGGAAAAAGCAGTGAATCACAATACGAGAGGCAACGTAAAAATGTTAAGATCTATTTTTGAGGAATATAATTAGAAAAGAACTAAAATGTTGTACTTCTGTCTAATGGGTAGATTGTCCACTTGTTTAATTGAACATTGTTTAAAATATCTATATTGAATATTTTATATTATTTTTTAAACTTTCTTTAGTGAAATTTAATCTATTTTATGAGTTTCTTGTTAAGACAGAGGGGAATTCTTATAATACTTTTGATTAAATTAACAGACTTGATACATTCAGGATTGCTGTAAGATAACTTACCCTCTTTGGCAGTATCTGCAACTAAAATTAATGAATAAAACAAATCCAAAATTTATATTATCTATATTTCATGCAAAATGTAGGAGATAGGGAAAATCTGCAAAAAATTTAAGTAATAGGCTATTGACATGATAATAATATTGACATGAGAGGGATGGATGGGGTTAGAAAATAAGTAAATCTTAATGTATGTATAAAAAATAGATTAAAGTAATGCAATATGTACAGAATTAAATGATTTTTACTGTAAAATTCACCGAAAATATTGTTATTAATCGATACTATTATCATTTGGTTCATATGCAATATTTTCAATTTAATGTCTTTTCCTTTATTGCATGGACTATATCTAATACTTTTTTTGTTTTCTTTTCTTTTTTAAGGTAGAATTTATCTTATACGTTCTACAGTTCTGCATATGACATTTGGTAGTTTTAATTGCAAATTATTCTAAACAGAAAAAGTTATTTCATATCCTGCATTATATATGATATACTTTAATATATTTTATTATTATAATTTAGAGCTAAATCATAATTGTTAAAATATACTTGATGAATTCGATTATTTTGCATAGAATAAAATACATATATGATGAAAGACTTCAACTGTATGCTTATACTCTTTTTAAATTTATGTGTCCATTATTTTCAGGTTGTGCTAGAAGAAGGAGAATCATTAGAATATGGTGAAAAAATTGCCCAAGATTTAATGACAAAATTAGGAGTACAAAAAGAAGATTTGTTATCAGGATCATACATAAATTTATTAACAAGTAAAGGGGTCTAAAATTATTTACAAAATAATGAAATTTCTGAAAAAATTAATAATTTCATGTATTGTAAATGACCAGCTGATAATTTAAATCAATGAAATTCCTAATAAAATGATTATATTTTTTTTATTCTGGATGAAATATAAATGGCTAGTAGATTTTGTATCTGTGTGCATTGTTTTATTTAAAAAAAAAAACTGTAAATTTCTATGCATTTTTGTCATAAAGTTCAACAATTGCTTTTAAATATTTTTTATAATTTAGATATGTTTTTTTTTCTGCCAAATTTGAATTTTTAAGCTTTGATGAAAATGATTTGTAATAATAATATATAAATTATATTATTACTACAAATCATTATTACCTTACAATTTTTAACTTTTAATTGCATAATTTCTATTTAACCTTTTGTTTCTTAACATACATCTTGCTAAAGGAAGAATTTATGTATTTGAAATATTTAGTTCAACTTCAAATGTATTTGATGTTAAAAAAGATTAATTATTCTTGCATTTGAATTGCTAAACTTCACTGTAGTCTTCACCTATTTTTTAAAGAGAGTATAAAATTCCTTAATTAAGTCAGCTTAAAATTGTTGCAAAATCACTAATAAGAATGAAGTAATTATTTATTGCAACTATTATTTTTGGAGAATTTTATATGCATCTTCTGGTTACTTATTTAAATTACTATCAATACAATGCTCTGTAAATTGAGAAAAATGCAAATATTTTCACATATGTTGTGTAATTAGTGCAGGTTCACTTACATTGCATAATATAGCAAATATGTTCTCCTCTTGCTTTAATGACATTCTGTACACGTTTTGGCGCGAATTCCACTAATTTATAATATAAAATTTTTATGTCAAAACCAAACTTTTGTAACATTTTCAATCCTATTTTTCTTAGTTGAGCAATCCATTTTACTCACATGTCTTTTCACAATGCTCCACAAATTTTCAATGAGATTTACATCTGAAGAATTTCAGGCCAATTAAAAGCTGTTAATTCCCTTTCTTGAAATTTTTTTTATCAGCTTGGAATTATGGCATGAAACACGAGCTTGTTGAAAGGCACCAACACCACCAGAACAATTGCATCTGAGGCATAATTTTTTCTTTTAGTATTGAAATGTATTTTTTAGAGTTCGTCATCTTTTCAACTGGTACTAAGTTGCCATGTCCACCAGATGTAAAATAACCCCAAATCATCTGCTTCTGAAGGTTTTTAACTGTTTAATTAATATGTTGTTCTCTGATGTGTCCTCCAGCATCTGAAAATGTTAATCAAATCCCTTGCACACAAAAAATGTGTTTCATTGATGAATAAAACCTTATTCCAGTCTTGTGCAGTCCAAGATTGATATTTCTTGGCCCAATGCAAATGTTTTCTCTTCATTGCAGGTGCTGACAACTGTCTTTTGACTTGCTTTCTTTCCCATCTCTCTGCTTCAATGAACCTTCATCGTACTGTTGATGAATCAATGTTCACATCAGTAGCTAATAATTCTCTCTGAAGGTCTGTACTTGTTTTGCAAGAATGCATTTTACTATTTCGTACAAGAAATTTGTCTGTCTGAGGTGTTGTCTTGCATTTGCATTTACACTTTCATTTTAGAGAAACTGCCCCAAACTTAATTTACTAATTAACCTTTTTGCAATGGGCATATATATGCATCACCTATGAATGTCTCCCACAGTCGGGTGTACCACACATGCAATTCTGAAAATTGAACTTATGGAATGGTGATGCATATGTGCATTTTAAACTGGAACAATTTTTAATCATCATTAGACGTCTCTCTGTGTCCATTACTTTTGAAATAAATATAGTTTTAGTATTCTGACCTTCAGTTTACTTATATTCAACCAGACTGGTATTTTACTTATCAGCTGTTGCATGAGAGGAGAGAGCTAGGTTGTGTAACTTTCCACTTGATAGAATCATTCGCATTTCTGATCTCCCTCCGAATTTTTTTTATTATTGCTTTGTAACTGTAGTTTTTTCAGATTTTACCATCAATTCTGTTGTAT